>NC_080173.1:36002691-36302750 GCF_950295315.1 Erinaceus europaeus
GGCTTAAGGATAAGGACAGCTCTGACCATTGACACCTTCTGAGCTTCCTCTTGACAACCCTTTTCAGTTGACTTTGTAAGAAGAACAGTTTTGAGACATTCCATTGCATTTCCCACCATTACATCAGCATGGCTCCAAGCATCTCTGTGCATCCTTGAGACCCTAGATTTCTAGCAAGATGATTTCTGACTGGCTGGCTGATGTCAGGCAAAATACATGCCTCCTTTTGTGGCCAGGTGAAAATGGTTCTGACTTCTCTGCAATCACCTGCTAGAAACTTGTCGTAATTGCGTCCCAGCACAGGCTCTGCCTTCAATATTGGCCTGCAATAAACTTTACCATGGGTGAACAGGAAACTCATTGTGAGCTGCGTTTCTGAGACTCTTAACACGCTTGCCAGAGGCATCGGATTTCAGTGAGGTCTTCTGGACCTTGAACACAAGTGAAAAACAGCCCTGAGGTCAAGTCTGGCCTTGCTTTATTTGACCTGGGTTTGTTTTATTTTATTTAGGCAAAACTTTTTCATGGGGAGCAGAGGGGACCATGAAACCCTTACCTCTTGAAGGAGCCCATTGTTAACAATTTGTTCATCACAGCTCCCTCGACCTCTCCAAAAAAGTCTCCAGTCTGTGGGGAAGAAAAGAAGACCCATGAGGTAGTGGAGGTAAATTATGGGCCCAAACAGAAACAGAGAAATATAAATGGACATAATCTTCATATTGGAGTTGGAGGAGTAAAAGGTAGGACTCAGGACTAAGGTTATATATAGTGGAGAAGGTTTGAGTAGCAGATATGAATACTTCCACAATACATGTCTCTGTGTCTGTGTGTGTGTGTGTGTGTTTAACTGCAAGATATATGCTAAGAGAAAATAACACACAGACACAGACACACACACGCACACGCACACACGCACGCACGCACGCACAAACGCGCGCACACACACACACACACACACACACACACACACACACACACACACACACCATGCAACCCTTATGTAGAGTGGGTGTTCCTTTGCACCCAATACCTTGTAGCAAAACACTACTTCATATAGACAGAAATAGGGCTACCTAAGGTGTTTCTCAACCATGATTAAGAAAAAAAGAATTCCTGGATCAGAATCAGACCCACTTGGGCACACATGTTACCATGCGCAAGGACCCAGGTTCAAGCTACCAGTCCACACCTGCAGGGGGATAGCTTCATGAACAGTGAAACAGTGTTGCAGATATCTCTCTATCCCCCCTTTCCTTCTCAATTTCTCTGTCTCTGTCAAATAAATAAATAAATATTAGTAAGTTAATAAAATTTGTTCTGGATGACCTGTTTAGGGAAATAAAGCAGTTCTTTTCAACAGCTCTATAAATTTGCTGTAATTGAGATCATCTCATTTCTCAAACTAGCTTTCTCTTTTTGTCTTTACACAGTGAATATGTTGACAAAGAATAGGGGTGATATTATGGCTAAGAGGACATCTAATGATTCCTCTACTTTGAAGCTGCCTTCAGGGACTTGAGGCCTAACAGTCCTTCACCAGACTGAGGGTTTTGCAAATCAGGTTCATAATGGCAACTAAAATTTGCATATTCCAAATGGCTGAAAGGTGGATGACTATGTTGGAAAGTATTAGAGCCCAAACTATGGACTTCCCATAGACTTATTCTAAGCTAATGCCTGATTCTATCACAACTGAGTGGCCTCACCCACACTCCCAGGAGCTTTCAAACTGAAAAGCACATAGAGTCTATTGAAAAGTCAAGAAAGGGAGAAGGAAAGACAAGGAAAGGACATTTCAGTTACTGCCTCTTTCGTGGGGACACTGAATCTTTCTGTAGACTTTGGGTGTGTGCTGTCACTAGACCCCAGCAGGACATTGGTAAATACAAGTATGTCAGCATCAATGAAACTGTTTGTTAAATGAGGAAGAATTATCCTAATTGGGGAGCAGGAAAGCAGACAGCATCAAACAAGCCCAGGTCGAGCAGGCTGACAAGTTTGTAGGACTGTTACCTAAAGAGGTAAAGCAGGTAACAGATTAGGGAGTGATCAAAGCCATATAGTTCATTCTGTTGGCTAGTCCAGTCATTGCACAAGAAGCCACCCCACATTCTTACTGCCTGCCAAGCCCAGGCTCCTACCTCAGCCTCCACCTTTATGGTAAAAGGACAGAGCTCCTCTTCACAGATGATGAACTTGGGCTCTTGTTCTTTGCATCCTTAAATATCTGCCATATCCCTCCTTCCAAAAGCCATGTAACCATATGTCTCTGGATCTTTTTGCTCCCAATTGACTGGCCTTGCTTTTGGGGTTCATTCATCCTGTCCTAGTGTCCTTCAACTATTCAAAGTCCAGTTAACTAATTTCTTAAGGCTTACTGGACTCATCATACCCAGGCCTACTACAGAAGCTTAGGTGTCTTCATTATAAAGCATTAGTATCCTCAAATATTCTTGAGAAGGCTGATACTGTCCTGTTACAGTGCCTTCCAGGAGGGCCAAGCTGGTTGTCAGGTGTACTAGGTCCCTAGGTCAGGACAAGAGCTCACATCAGATATCACCTGCTTGCCCTCTGGTATAACTTGCTTCCGACCTTACTGCTACAATACCTGTATTTGCCTTCTTTTATAAGATCATTTGATTGCTGATTGCGGGAACCATTGTAGCACACAAAGGTTTAATGGAGAAACCTCAGATTCAATGTTACAATGTTAAATATTTTATTTCTCATTTTGATTGCTGCCCAATATAGTGGAGAGTTGTGGGTTTAGCCCCATGGCATGGCTTTTATTGTTTGTTTTTTAATTCCATTTTCCCCAACTCTCCCCTGCCTATCCCCATATTAAACATGATTCAGTAAAATGAAAAAAAAAAATTTTCCATTAATGAAAGCACCGATTATGTCTGGTTTATGGTGGTGCTGTGGATTGAACTTGGGTCCTTTGGTGCCTCAGACAGTGAATGTCTTTTTGCAGAACCACTATGATATCCCACTGTGCCATGAAGACAATCTTCATTTCTGAACCCTTGTCCCTCAGTATTAAGAGTCCAAGTTAATCCTTGAACTCTGATGACTGATGTTCAAGAAGCAGAAAAGGAAGAAAATTATAAAGATAATTAAGTAGGAATGATTATATATGTACACACACATAATTTTTTTTGTTTGCTTTTTGTCTCCAGGGTTATTGCTGGGGCTTGGTGCCTGCACTACGAATCCACTGCTCCTGGAGGCCATTATTTCCCTTTTGTTGCCCTTGCTGTTTATCATTGTTGTTGTTATTATTATTGTTGTTATTGCTGTCATTGTTGAGACAGAGAGAAATCGAGAGAGGAGAGGAAAACGGGGGGGGGGAAAGAAAGATAGACACCTACAGACCTGCTTTAAAACTTGTGAAGCACCCCCCTACAGGTAGGGAGCTGGGGGCTTGAACCAGGATCCTTATACTGGTCCTTATACTTAACCCACTGTGCTAATGCCCAGCCCACACATACATAACTTTACTCACAGACAGGCATATACTTATGTTTATAATCGTGTGTGTATAAAGATAAAATATCAAAAGAAAAACCCTTAAAAATCACTTTTTTCAGGCCCCTCTGTTCTTGAGACAGAGACTTTTTCTCTAAACTGAAGGATTTATGAGTGAGAATGCAGACTCTGGATTTGCCCTCACCTCTCAGTTCCAGCCCCCACTGGGAGATCCAAACTCTTTGGGGCCTGCTGAGAAAAAAGCTGTGACATTCTTCCAGGGATAGAAATACAGTTTTACAATCTCCTGTTATTACCTCTTAAATAGAGATGACTGTCTCAGTGTTTTAACACCATCCCTGGTTTTCCCAGACCCAAGCACAGGCTGAGTTCCCTCCTTTATGCAGAGAGGATGTCCAAACTCACCTGTGTATAGTCTTCAGAAACCAGGATAAATCCATTATTGTCGATGAGGTAACAGTTCACTGTCTGGAAGATGAAAACATTACTGTTTTAGTTTGGGGGTCCTTTTATATGTAATGACATACTTCCAGTTTTAAAGAAGCTGTTTTTATGTTATTTGGTGGACCAGGAAATGCCTGCTGACTGGACTAGTGAAGGTCATGGTAAAGCTAACCCCAGTGTTTACATTGCAGAACTAATAAACACAATAAACACTATTAAGACAGCAAGGCATCCTTGAACACCCCAGAGTAGAATAGAATGTGTGATATATATCACAGTTTATCTTTTTTTTTTTTTCTTTGTTCTTTTCTTTATATGACCGGAATACTATTTCCCAGAAAGCAAGTATTCAGAGGCCCTGAGTCTATATTCTCAATGGCTGAAGTCCTGGCTGTTTTGAAAGACAAATACCAGCACAAAGCCATTACTCTAATGATGTATTAATGAAAACACCGTGTCAGCTCAGAACACCATTGGGGGCCAGGTAATATTTTTTAATTTGTTCATAGACTTAGGCAGGGGGGAAGGGGCCGACTTCTGTTAAAAAGGCCCCTCAGGCCTCCTAAAGGTTCTCAAACTGTGTCTTTAATTGGGAGCTAGGTTGTGGTGGGGCAGAGGCAAGGCTGTGAGCTTTTTGGTAGCTCAGACTTATAAATTGTAGAGAACAAGGTAAGCCCAAGCCTCTGCTTCCCCCACATGACTTTAATCTCAAGTGAATGATTTGCTACAGGCTAAGTTTTAATTACAGTGCTGTCGAGTTTAAACTTCAGGTTTAATTCTGTCCTTGATGTAACTCAGTTTCTATTTATTGCAGCTTTACATACCAACTGCAACATTTAATTTGTAACATATCTTTACCCTGAGCTAAATTCCTCTTAGCTCCAGGCCACCACAGGGCTGGCTGGCATTTTTTTTTTTTAACTAGGAGATTTACCTAGATATTCAGAGTGTTGGATTTAGTCAGGCACAAAGGTACAACAGAGAATTGGTCATACAGTTCCATCCTGCAGTATTAGGTGGAGATGGAGAGTTAGCAGAAAATTTCAAACCTAGTCACCCCTTTCTATAAAAGAGGTGGCTTGGGTGATGTACAGTATGAATCTTTGAGTATTCACACCCAGATACTGGTTGTTCAAAGCCTCACAGTCTTTCAGAGAATTGAAAGTCATGATAACTCCTCCTCCATCCAGAATTATCAAATTAGTTGTTATTCCAACTTACCTAGTCAACTAGTGTTTTTCCTATTAAACCTACCTCTTGGGTGAATATTTCTTTATCTATTGTTGTAAGTAAGATGTAATATTGGGCAGAAAGATTACAACATCAACTAAAAGTCTTAAGAGAAAAAGTCTCATGAAACCTATGAAAGTGAGCTTGGGGATATAGGAAGCCACTGTCCATTTATGCTACATCAGAGATGATAAATGGAGAAATAAGCACAGAAAATAGGAAATGGGCTTCCAAAGAGAAACCATTCCAAAACCATTTCCAAAAGAGAGATGCTCTGGGCTGAATCAATCAGCTCTGTTTCTTTGGAGAATTAAAAGTGGAACTGCAATTATAACCTAGATTTGCTTTAAAATGTACTCACAATTTCCACTTTCTTTAGAGGCAGAGTCTCAATGAAATGTTTCATTGCTATAAATATTTGGTTCTTTTCCTGTCTCTGCTTCATGGAAAGGAAAGCTCTGTGTTCTTTATGCTAACTAAGGAGTGGAGTCAGAAAATTGCTTCCAACTCAGAATACAGAAGACTGAGCTGTGAAAATAGAAGTGGTAAGCTTGGAAGAACACCCATAGACAATTAGCAAACACATTTTTTTTCATAAAATATGGATCTTTTCTAATGAGGAGAGTAGGAATAAGAAGGATGAAAGAAAGATAGAGAAAGAGGGAGAGAATCGCAGTGACAGGAAGACATCAACTCATGGAGTCCTTACTTGTTACTTCTTCAAGTAGGGATTATCCTCTTGGATGGTGGAGAAAACTGAGACCCAAACTTCCCCAAGGTCACACAGCTAATCCAGTAGGATATGAATTCAGTGCTTTGTGATTCCAAGTCCCACACTCCTTTCTCTGGCCAACCCTCTCTGTCCTTAAAAAAAAAAGCAGGTCAAAATCTCAAGATCCTACCTGTTGGTGCATGGTTTCCTCCTCTGAATAAAGCAACTCCTTACCAAAGGAATAGCAAACAAACAAAACAAAAACAAACAAACAACATATCTCTTCTACTACCTGTTTTCCATAGGCAACATGACAACAAGCAGAAAAGCCAGCTACATCAGTCACTACCCAGTGCCTGAGGTTTTATTAGAAATGAAAACAAGCAAAACCCAACAAAAGTAACTGGTATTTGGGGTCACTTAGCCCAGTGTTACTGATCCCAATGGCAGGTTCCTAGACAGTCCCAATTCACAATTCCTCAGCTAAGATCTGAAGTCAAAGGATTTAATGGAGAAGAAGGAACATGAGTAGAAACACACCCAACTTGGGTCAGCTAAGAAGTGGCATTAACCTGGCTTAAGATACTAGCTTTAGGGTAAAGACTGCAACCATTGTGACCTTATTGACAGTTTTGAGTCTCAGTTTTCTAATCTGAAATGTGGAGATAGCAACTACTTCACAGATGTAGTTAGAAGGTAAAATGGGAGGGTGAATGAAAGTGCTGAATGCAGTGTTTTGTGACATAGCATAGACTGTGGAACGTAATTGGCTGGGGATGACACCAGCTCCAACTAATTACATTCCACAGTTCAGTTGCAAGGTCTATAGAGCTTAGTAAGTTCTTAAAGAACATGGGCATGGGCTTATATCCACGGAGCCAATAATGTTTATTGACCACCCACTATATGCCATGTCTGTATGTAGTCTAGTGCTACACATTAACAGTTTATCAGAAAAGGAAGTTGCCATAGAGCTTGTAGTAAGAGTGTGCAGTAAGGCTAAGCTCTGTTGCCTTTCACTGAACCTTTTTTCTTGGGGGGAGGTATTTATTTTATTGGTGCTGGCCTGGTAGTGACTTGAAAGAGTTCACTTAGAAATCCAATATTGCATTATTTTTTAATTTTTTTAAATTTTTTGTCACTAGTACTCTACTACTTTACTAATGAAAAGCCCCCCCCCCCCCCCGATAAAAAGACAGAGACAAAGAGAGAGGGAAAAGGAACAACTATATTGCCAAAGTTTTCTCCAGTATGATGATGGTCAGGCTTAATGCATACGGCAAGCAAGGACACCATCCAGATAAGCTGTTTTGAGGGCCCCATGCCTGTTGTTTGTCATGTATAACTAGAAAGGGGTAAGAGCTGGAAGTGGCAAGGTTTGAGGAAAGCTAACTCCCCAATCCCACAAGTTAGGTTTCTTTGGCAAGTTAACATACAACTGCAACTAGAACCTAAATCTTTCAGATAAATACCTTTGCATAATTCCCACTTTATTCTGAGAAAAAGTTTCAGGAGAAGATGTTATTCTTGCATCTGGGTGTGGGGCCTAAGACTGCATCTCAGCACAGTCTAACTACCTCCCCTTCCTTTGCCCAGATCTTATAGTCTGATCCCTAATCTTTCAGTAGTGAAACAGGTTAACCCCTTCTTCACACCGCTTAATACAGTTTTTTTACCCTAGTCTAATGCTTATCTCAAAATACTGTCTTTTGAAAAATGTATGGCAAAGAAGTCACTTTAGGAAGAAGTGCCCAATGGGCGTCTCAGGTGCCTTCGCTCTCTGTAGTACTACACTGTCCCTCACACCCTCACAGACTGAGCTGGGTGATTTCAAAAAGGAGGTACCTGGGTAGTAAAGTTTAGTAAAACTCCAGTCCTGCTATGCTTCTAGAAGGCCTTTCAATTGAAGAGGAAATGTGTAAATAGTCTGATCATGATTATGGGTTTTTTGTTTTGTTTTTTTGCCTCCAGGGTTATTGCTGGGGCTTAGTGCCTACACCATGAATCCACTGCTCCTGGAGGCCATTTTCCCCACTTTCGTGCCCTTGTTGTAGCCTTGTTGTGGTTATTGTTGTTATTTTTCGTTATTGGATTAGACAGAGAGAAATGAAGAGAGGAGGGGAGAAATACAGACACCTGCAGACCTGCTTCACCGCCTGTGAAATGACTCCCCTGCAGGTGGGAAGCCGGGTGCTCGAACCGAGATCCTTACACGGGTCCTTGTGCTTTGCACCACATGCACTTAATCTGCTGTGCCACTGCCCTACCCATCATGATTATGTTTTTTTTTTACTTTAATTAATTAATTTATTTTGGATAGAGATAGAGAGCAGTTGAGAGGGAAGGGAGAGAGAAAAATAAAAACATCTGCTTCACTGCTCATGAAGCTTCCCTCCTATACGTGGGGGATAAGAGCTTGAACCAGGGTCCTTGAACATTGTAACTTGCATGCTCTACTGGACGTGCCATGCCTGGCCCCTCTGATGATGATGAGTAATCTACATTCCTTAGGAAAATGAGAGGGTGGCTATATAGCCTGAATAGAAAGCCTTCCACTGACTCAATATCCTCACACCCCCTGCAAATGCCATAAGGGGAAAAACAGTCTCATATTTTTAACTCTCTTTGCAAAAAATGGTTGCTCTCATCAGGAGGTAGTGGCTGTGGAGAATGATGAACAGAAAATAAGGAAGGTGAGGAGACAGTGGTCCTAAGGGTACCAGGGACAGCAGGTATGACCTTCTTCCTCCTTTTTAATTTACATGCCAACAGTGTTTCAGCTATTGGATTCAATATCATGAATTGGTCTTCAGTTGACCTAAATTCTACCATCTCAGAGAGATCATCTCTAACAGTCTCATGTTTAATTCACAGAACCTGTCACAGTGGAAGTCACAAGTACTTATCTCCCCCTACTAAACAGTAGGGCTATAAGAAGACAGGGACCATTTCTCTGGTCCCCACAGAATCCCCAGTTGTTAGCCAGGAACCAGGTATATAGAAGGGTCTGGTGGACAGTCTTGAAGGAACAGATGGATTAAGAACTACTTCCTTTTGTGTACTGAAGTTCACATTCACTCTTAGTGAACTAGAGCTGCTTACAAGTCTCAAGGAAGGCTTACTGCCAGACTCTCCAAGTCATATGGCTCAAGCATGGCCTGGGCTAACCAAATATGTATCTCTCTCTACAAGATGGGAAGACATCTGGCCATGTGGACTCCACCCACCAGCCCAGGGCACTCCAGCCAAGACCCAGGGAGTCCACTTATGGGGGGATATGAGGGGCTGGAGTGGATCCAAGGCAAAGCGTGTCTGATAAGTTAGAGAGAGTGGGGCCAGGTCTTCAGTGCAGATGAGAAGCCAGAAGGACGTGAACTTAATGAGTTCCCACAGCTGTTTTTAATGGGGACCTGATCACAGGAGGGCAGTTGGAGGAGGAACACTGTCTCAAAAGCTTAATTAAAAGTTATGAAAGGAAAATGACACATGGAAAGAGTCTGCTGAAAAGGTGGAGAGGAAGGAGCCTTGGTAGGGAGGCAGGGCTGGCTTTTCCATTTAAACCTTGTCAACTGGTTGACTGTAGGCAGTCAACATTCAGAGTCAAAATGGTTAATACAGGAAAACTTTTAAATGCACATTTATACACTGGATGAATTTAGAAAGCAGAGAAAATTCAGCACTTGGCTTTTCAAAATATGTGACCCTTTAAGGAACCTTTAAGGGGGCACTAGAAGAGATTAGTGGTAGTGAGGAAGATACCACATCTTAAGCTCAATGTATCTAGAAGAAATAATCACATGTCTCCAGTGTGTATGAACCACTGTCATCTGAGGTTCTGGATTCAGGTGACCCACTTCTATCAGGAAAGAGAAAGCATGCAGAATTTTTTTTATTCATATAGCTAACATTTTATTGACTATCATTTGTCAGGAACTGTGTCCTGCATTTCCCATATCATCTCATTTGTCCATGTTATCTCATTAATTTGTTGTTTAAGTAATTTAATTAATCTAAGGTAGGTATGCTTATTCTCATTGTATGCTTAAGAAAATTAAAGCACAGGGAGGTTCATAAACTTGCCCAGAGTCACAAAGCTTATTGCAATCAGAGTCATACTTTGAAACTAGCTATTATAATTTGATAGGCTGCACTGTTAACCCTTCCATGTTTTACTATCTGTGGAATCAGCCAATGAATATCAAATGTCCATTTTATGTGTCCAATTCTAAGTGGGGAGCCCTTTGCACATTTTTTAATGTGTTTGGGAGTACAAAAGCACTGGGGTTTATAGATGACTACTATCTCTGGCTTTATCCATTAAACTGTTCAACCAACTACTCCTCTATCTACCCAACCAACCAATCAGTCCAATCAACTGACTACCTGACCTACCAGTCATCACACCAGCAAACCACCTATTTGTACCTTTGCCCAACTAACCATTCACCTGTCCTTACTTCCCTTACTGTGAATTAGGACTATTACTTGTACCTACTGTGTAAATGAAGGGATTAGAACAGGATTAATACACTGCTGAATCAATATTATCATTAAGCCATGTTACCTTGGTTCAACCACCTCAGTACCAAGATTTCAAATGCAGAGATAGGGTTTGAGGCCACCTGATGATCTTATGAATAGCACCCCACAAACCTAAAGAAAGGGTTTGGATTATATATGTTACAGAGTGTTCTTCCCCAAGGGGAACTTATTTTCAATCTGATGGTCAAGAAAAGTTAGACTCTGCTTCAAAAAGAAAAACCCTATAATTGGATTTTATTCTTTAGACAACAATTCATGCAGTTTTATGACTTTTTATTTTTTTATTTTTGCCAGATGTCACACTGCTGGGGACTAAGGATTTTGTGTTTGGACTTCAATCTGGATGCCCTTTTATAGTTTTGTGCTCGCTCATATTTCCTTTACCTACTTATTTTTCTCTTTTGAAATGACTTCACATCCACGTTTTCTATATTGAAATTATGTTTGTCTAAGATTTCTTTAATCCCTATGTTAACCTGGAGGAATATAAACATGTGATTAGTCAGGAGTTCTAGTTTATGTACTGACTAATGTTTAGCTAACATGCACAGAGAGAAAAAGACAACCTGGACAGATGTGAAAGGGGACTTTGCATCTGTTTGCTCCAAAATATCAGCAGAAGCTGTATGGAATTGTCTATTAAAACTTAAGCCTGAAGGACATACTTAAATCTGTTGTATATGTTTTTTGCTCCTGATTATGTTTTGGATTCAAATTAGAGAGACAGAGAGGAGGGGAGAGAAAGATGAAGGGGGAAGGAAGTTGTAGGAGGGAAGCACTATGAAAGAATGAAAAAATCAGTTTTCAACTCCTTGATTTTCAGCCCACTTATTATATAAAATTCAATGAGATATTCAAACACTTTTTCATCAGTTTTCTTATATGCAAAACAATAGTCCCTACTGTGTCTAGGTTCTTAAGAGAATAGAAAGAGACAGTCATGGGGAAAACAACTTTAAGAACTAGAATGCCAGCTTCAAATGATGGTAATGTGTACTATTTCCTGAAAAAAAGCCAAAATCCCAATAGTGCTGTTCATGGGCCATTTAAAGCACACTTTTCTCCAGCTCTCATAAACTATATGACTGGGGGGGGGGGTGCAGCAGACAAAGAGAGGCAAAGCAAAGGTCCCTTGTTTGGGAAGGTTCTGCAGACTGGTCCAGAAAGGTCTGTCTGAAGGGGTCTGTTTTTTTTTTTTTTATTATTGTTTTTTTTCTTTCACTGGGTCTCAGTGCCTGCATAACTAATCCACTGTTCCTGATGGCCATTTTCCTCTCATCCTCCTCCTCCTCCTCTTCCTCCTCCTCCTCCTCCAACTTCTCCCTCTCCTTCCTCATTTTTATTATTTGATTTGATAGGACAGAGAGAAGTTGAGAGGGGCAAGTGTAGATGGAGAGAAAGAGAAACACCTGCAGTACTGATTCACTACTTGTGAAGCTTCTCCACTTGTAGGTAAGGACCAGGGGCTTGAACCTGTGTACCTGGTTATATGTGACTTCAACCAGGAGCACCACTGCCTGGCCCCTAAGGGTCTGTTTATATGAGCATCCTGTCTGGGGGGAAGGGAGCCTTTGTTACCTCCCCTTAGCCTGGGATAATTCAGACCAGGAAGCTTCTTACCTCATCATCGCAGCTGATGGAACATTTGCCATCCAGAGAGGCACACTGTTCGGGGTCGGGGGAGAAGGGAGACAAAGGACAGACATGTTACTTGGAAGTCCCAGAACCTGATTTGTCTGACCCTCAGCTAGCTTCACAGGGCAAGCTGCCAATGCAACCACCTGTTACATGAGTGTCAATTCAGATCCAAAGAAGATGTTCCAAGATGACTTTGCCTGATCTCTGTAGGATCAATACCAACTGAGCTGGTGAGACAACATAGTGGTTATGTAAAAGACTTCCATGCCTGAGACTCCAAGGTCCCAAGTTTAATCCCCACATCACTATTAGTCATAGCTAAGTAAGCAGTGCTCTAGAAACAAACACCCCTCCAAATAGTTATGTAAAGGATAATGTGTGTGTGGGGGAAGATATTGATTCTTTTAAGTGTAAATGTATGTTGTCATTCAATTTGATATCTTTAAGATGGTAAATCTTTGAATAGTGGAAAATACAAGTGGGTACCTATTTATATTTAAAATAATTAACCCCTAGTAACTTAAAAAAAAAAAAACTCCTGTGTTCTTAGTGCATTGTTTCCCAAAGTATCTTCACTTAAGAAATGATATATCATTCTTGCATTTAGAATTGGGCAAATGGAGGTAACTTAACGGCCATGTGTGCTAACTTATGGAATGAAGTCCATGGAGATTACTTAGCACAAAGCACAGCTTTAGAAATGAATGCTCTTAAGATTCTTCAAGGCAGAGAAGTCCAGCAAAGTCCTTTGGCTAAAGAAGGGAGATACATTTTACGTTAGATCTAGCTTTGCAAGTCCTTCCGAAGTGCAATAAAAAAACATAAATAAATAGCATCCCAGGATTAAACAAAAAAGATCTTCATGGCAACCTCACAAAACTCCCTACATTTAAAGGAGAAAATTCTCTTGGAAACTCACTATTTTGACTTTACAACTGAAATCCTTTTTCAGAGCAAACTTTTCTGCTTGGGCTAGAAAGTGGTGTTGAACCTGCTAGAAGCTCTTTGTAGTGATATGAAAGATGATTTAAGCCATCACCGTGCAAACACTTATCCAGTATCTGGCCCTTTTAGGCTCTGTACCCTAACGTAAACACCTGTATAATAACAGTGCTGCTGGTACTTCAACACATCGATTACAACTCACCTGTCTGCTGGCAGTCCAGAACTTCCTTTGGAAAAATTCAAGTTTCATCTGAATGCCTACAGCTGGGACAAATTATCAACAGAATGTGGTGTTAAGAGATCTCATTGCACAATTATTTAAGATTACCATTGAGAATTATCTGTCATGACAAGGGGCTGATGTAAGTGGATCAGATAAGCACACCTGAAAATTAGATTAAGAGTTGAGCAAGAAACTAACACTTTTTACCTCTCAAGTAAGGAATTTTCAAGGTTACCTGTGCTCAGAGAACTCTGCATAGAACATGATGAGAATAGCACATTCATACTGATGCAGTCTTACCACCTTTCTCTATGGTCACTGGCTATAATAACACCTGGGAAGTGTTTTCTTTTTTCTTTAACAGAAGCAAGTATTTACAGATGAATCACTTTATTCTGTACCTTGTAGGGCCCATGCTGTGATCCAGCATGGAGCAAAAATCAGGTCCCTGTCCTTGGGGAACTTATGGATTAAGAATGGGGGATATTAAGGATAAGGTAGAATAGACTCAGATACTGAAGTACAGATTTCAGAGACTCTCTGCTCTGTGTATGGCTTATATCACCTTAGCTCTCATTTGAGCCTGGAAACTGACACTCAAAGTTCAAAGACAGAGGCTGACGCTCCAAAGGTATATGTCCCAGTTAAGCTTTAATGAATGTGAATTTAACCTACAAGATTCCAGAGCTTGCTTCAACAATGTCTCTATGAGGCAGAAATATACTTGAGAGTTTTAGAGTAATAGCCCCAAACCGTTCTTGAATCTCCAAGCTCCTAAAGTCAACTCATCTGTGTACCTTGTTAGACTCCAGAGGGAAGTCTAACATGGTGGCATACAAAATACTGAAGACTGAGTGAGGGTGAGGGCTATTTATTGCAATTTCAAATCAACATTGTCTATCTTTATGCCCAGGTACATTTCCTATTGGGGAGAAGTCTTCCTCAGGAAGCCTGGAATCAGAGGGCAGGATGGATTTTGCTCAGTTCCACAGCAGGCAGGAAATCTTTCCTGTGCTTGAGAAGGGGTTTGGAACAAGTATCTCTGGTTCTACCAAAGACTAGGAGGGACAGCCAAAAATTGCCTTCACAGCAGAGGGCCCCGCCAGTGTTGTGACAGCCCATCACTGGTATCTAAGAGGTGGGTGGGAAGTGAGTCTCTCTTGCTTCCTCTGTTTTTCTCTGCATCTCCTCTCCAGGTTTCAAGACCCAACAGGATAAAAGAAGAGGGTCCCTGAAAGAGTCATCCCACAGTGACTTGCCCCAACCCATTCAACATCTAGTGAGCTCCTCCATGTATGACCTGGGTCCTTTCTGAGCACCCACCAGTGTCTTGTGGAGCCCCCGTTGGCACATCCCTGATGCAGCTAGCTGCTCCCTGCTGGGTGTTTATCCATCACACATACTTGCAGCCTGCTATCATCTGCCCCTTTCAGTCTGTACCCCAGCTCTTCAGAGCGCTTTAATCTTTCCTCATGACTCAGTCCCTCCATCCCATTAATCATGTGGGCTGCTTCTCTCTGATCTTCCTCCAGCATGCTGCATCCTCTCACTGGTCCTGATGCCCCAAACAAGACACTGCTTCCCTCTCTCCTTACTCCCTCCCCTGTGTGGGCTATGAGGTCAATGCCTAGGACTTTCAGACAGCTCTGATTGCAATAGGCAATGCAGGTTTTGACCTGGTGGGGTTTTTTTGTTTGTTTGTTTTTTGTTTTTGTTTTTCCTGGCCAATTATCATGTTTCCCCCGCCCACTCTGAGCTCCAGGCTCCCATAGTATATCTGGGCTTGCAGTACTTCTACAAGCTACTGGACTTCTCTGTAACTCAAAGATTCACAAACATACCGGTGGGTCAATCTCAAGATCATCTACTCAGAGGTCTGCCCTGTGCTGAGCTCTGTCAAAGTTGGGTGCTGAAGAGATCAGAGCACATGTTCTTTTGAAGTCCAGTTGTGAGTAGAAACATAATGAAAACAACTCCAGTGGCTCAGAGAAATATTTCATACAGAGGATGGATGAACTTGACCTGAGGTGTTGGCATGTGGTTTATGTACAGTAAGGTGTGGAGAACCTATTCAAGAAAAATTAAAGTGGAGGAAAGATTGTGACCCAAATCTAGGATATAGGATAGGTAAGAAAAACACAGAATATTTGACAAAACCATAGCATCTTCCAAGTCCTGAATGAAAGGGTGTGGAAATTTGACTATGAAGGCTGAGGTCAAATGGCCAAATACCTTCAATGTCAGGTCAGTGCATCCAAACAGTGTCCTGTAGCTAGGGGTGGGGTAAGGGTAGGGGGTTGACCCAAGTGCAAACTCCATTATCTTTTTGTAAATAAAGCTTCACTGGAACACAGTCATGTTCATTTGTTTACGTATTCTCTAGGGTACCCAGCAGGACTGAGTAGATTCAGAGATAGAATAGAGACCGAATGGCCCACAAATCCTAAAAGGCTTACTACTTGGTCCTTTACAGAGAGAGTCTGCTGACACTTGCCATATGGTCTAAGGAGCCATGTAAGGTCTTTAAGTAGAGAAGCGGTAGAACCAGATCTGAATTTTAGAAAGCCTTACAGAGGAAAAACTAGAAAAACAGACGAGGCAGTGATAACCAAGGAGAATGAGTTGAGTTAAGCAGCTACAGCCATTTGTTTCATTTGGTTATTTGTCTTTCATGAATGAAGATCATTTTAAAAAATACCAAAACAACAGAATAAAAGTTGTCCTCTTCCCAAGTAAACAAAAGATGCTTAAGAGCATCCTATAACCAGTTTTATTTAGCTAAATAAATACAAGCTTCCACAAACAGACAGTCAGCTTCTCCACACAGTTTTCTTTTGTTTGGTTTAATATGTACGCTTTCCTTCACTCCACTTTTATCAGAAAAAGGAGTCATTATTTGTTTAGCAAGCACTTCTCTCTCTCCTCCCACCCTCACCCCCCAAATAATCCCAAATGAGACCTGAGATATTTGTCATGCCCATCTTTTTGTTCTTTCAACAACATTTCAAGCCACATCAGTATATTCTGAATCAAGTCAGTCTTGCTAATTTAATCAGGAAAACAAGGGCAGAAAATGCCCTAGCAAAACCCTAGTCCCAAAGAGAATGCAGAAAATAAAAACACTACTCTGAAGGTTTGAAATGTTTTAGACAGTCCAGAAAATCAGCAAAGATTTTTTTTTCCTGGAGTGCATGGTACTGTTCATTCTCATTTGAGGACAGCTGTCCCTCAATTCCCAGTGAAGACAGACTGGGCCACAGGGAGAGAGACCCAGTCCCTTTTTTATAATAGCATCAGGTGCTATTCATCAGCCTTACTCATCTTAGGGAACAGAACAGACTAAGGAAAAAAAAAATGAATGAGGCTACTGGCACAGGGACCACAAGATGCTGGGATGGTCTCTGAAGGCCAGTAAAGCAGCAGAAAGTATTATTACAAGAATTGCCATCAACAGATCCCTAGAGCCTTTGCACAGGAAATATCAAGCATCTGAAGGCCTAACATTTACTTCAGTTTAAATTGTCTAGGTTACTGTGCATATAATTTACCCTAATACTCTAAGAGTGACAGAAAACTACAAAGTTTCAGATTGGCAATACTGCCCTTCTTCCAGAATTCCAGTTTCTATAATTTTAAATATTCTCTTTCTTAAAAAAAAAAAAAAAGCTATTGGGAGTCGGGCAGTGGCTGGATCCTGGTTCAAGCTCCCGGCTCCCCACCTGCAGGGGAGTCACTTCACAAGTGGTGAAGCAGGTCTACAGGTGTCTGTCTTTCTCTCCCCCTCTCTGTCTTCCCCTCCTCTCTCCATTTCTCTGTCCTATCTAACAACAACGACATCAATAACCACAACAATGTTAAACAACAAGGGCAACAAAAGGGAAAATAAATAAATAAATAAATAAATAAATAAATAAACAAGCTTTTTAAAAAGCTATTTATTTACAGGACAGAGACAGATATAATTCAACAGAGGAGGGGGGATAGAGAGAGGGAGATAAAGAGAGACACCTGCAGCAATGTTTCGCCACTAATGAAGCTTCCCTTTTGCAGGTAGGGTGAGTGCTTGAATCAGGGTACATGGTAATGTGTGCTTTCAACCAGGTGAGCCACTCTCCAGCCTCCATATCTTCCTTCTTATGTATATCTCCCCTGATTATCTTCCTTTCATGATTATCAGAAAAGAGGAAGGTGTAATGGCATGAAGACATGAAGGGATGTAACGGCCAGGGGTGGCATCAGGGAAGGGGAGTCTGATCACTGAAGAGAAGGTCAGAACAGGTGAAGAAGAATATAGGCTATCATCTCAGGACCAAGACACAGAGAACATCTTCTGCATAGAATACTGATGATCAGTGCTCTCAGATGTGGAACAGCTGACCTCATATACCCTTATTTGCAGTATTTGAAGCAGGAGCCACTAGATAAGCATGGCAATGTTAATTAAATATAAGTGAATAATGTTGTTCCTTAGCTACATGAGACATATATTTCCCTTCCTTTATTTTTATTTATTTATTTATTGGATAGAGACAGAGAGAAATCAAGAAAGGAAGGGAGATAGAGAAGGAGAGAGAAATAGATACCTGCAGCACTGCTTCAACACGCCCTAAGTTCCCCGCCCCCCCCCCACCACAGCAGGCGGGGACTGAGGACTTGAACTCAAGTTCTTTTTTTTTTTTAATATTTATTTATTTATTCCCTTTTGTTGCCCTTGTTTTATTGTTGTAGTTATTATTGTCGTTGTTGGATAGGACAGAGAGAAATGGAGAGAGGAGGGGAAGACAGAGAGAAAGAGAGAAAGATAGACACCTGCAGACCTGCTTCACCGCCTGTGAAGCGACTCCCCTGCAGGTGGGGAGCCGGGGTTCGAACCGGGATCCTTATGCCGGTCCTTGTGCTTTGCGCCACCTGCGCTTAACCCGCTGCGCTACAGCCCGACTCCCAGAACTCAAGTTCTTAAGCATTGTAACACATACACTCTACCAGATGTGTCACCACCCAGCCCCTAGACACATTATAAGTGGCTGATGGTTACTACATGGGGCTAATGGTTACTGTACTGGACCATACAGGTCTAGAATATTTCCATCATCACAGAAAGTCCTACTGGACAGCAGTGATGACAGGAGGGATTGCAGAGAAGAACTGGACTATGATACTCCTTAAAAACTGAAGGCAAAGTTTTCCACAGATCCTTCCACTCTACCCACTACCTGGGGGGTGGAAAGAATGAGGATGACTTAAAGTTGGAGGAGTTAGATGTGATAAAGCCGCCAGTGTGAGAAGACTTGGATTTGCAAAGGGAAGTGGGTAATTAGCCAGAGAGAAACCCCCAGAAATAAATACAACATGCTCAATGTGGCTACCACCCCCCAAGATTTATTTATTTTGGTTTATAAAATTTGAGAATACAAATTACATTTCCAGTGCTATTATATTCAAATGCATTCAAGATGAAATCATGCATGCATCTCATATCAGGTTAATAGACATGCATTCAAGTGTAATCCGAGACTTCGTGAAAGAACAATGTTACATGTAAAATTAGAAATGAAATAACTTCTTCATATTGTATTCATTTAGAAATAATTTTCTATGGGCTTGGCCTCAACTTGCAACATACCCCTAGGAGCACAAATCCAGTTTGTAAAACCGGGCTCACCATGGCTGGCACGCAAACCCACACAAACACCCCCAACTTCCATTTGCCTCATTCCATGCCATAGAATTTCTTCTCACACACACCCAGAGTAACCCAGTATACAAAGACACCTTTGTCTCCACTGGTAAATTACCACCAGAGTCATTTTTACTGGAAGAACTGGCTGTGAAACCTATTTCTAAGACTTCTGTTGTGTGCCCTGGAGTTCAGCATTTCACCATTCTGTGACTGTACAGGACCCAAGTGGGATGAGGATATCTGATACAAAATCAAAGGATGTGTATTAAGATACCCAAAAGTCTTTGCAAGTGGTGCCAATGTTCATGTTTGGATTTGACCCCACAGCTTGCCTCCTTCCTTCCTTCCTTCCTTCCTTCCTTCCTTCCTTCCTTCCTTCCTTCCTTCCTTCCTTCTCTTTCCTTCTTTCATTTCCTTCCTCTCTTCCTTCCTCTTTTTCTTTCTTTCCTTTTCTCAGGTTCCTTCTCTTCCTTTCTATTTTCCTTCCTTCATTCCTACCTTTTCTCATTTTCCCTCTCTCCTTATCTCCCACTCTTTCATCCCTCCTTTCTTTTGTCACCTGGGCTTCACTGCTTCAGGTTGACATTTTTCTTTTCTCCTTCTTCTCCTCCTCTTTTTCTTTTTTAACATTTTACTTTATTTTAGTGAGAGACAGAAAGATACAGAGAGAAAGACACACAGAGAAGAACCAGAGCACTACTCAGCCCTGGCTTATGGTGGTGCTAGGGACTGAAACTGGAACCTCAGAGAATCAGACATGAAAGTTATTTGCATAACCATTATGTTGTCTCCCCAGCCTTGCAGGTTGATTTTTTTCAGAGAGACAGAGGGAGGGAGAGAAAGACACCATAGTACCAAAGCTTCCCTCATTGCAGTGAGAGCCAGGCTCAAACCTCGGTCATGTGCCTGACAGAGCAGGTATACTATCCAGGTAAGCTTGTTAGAGCTTGATTCTTTATTTTGATCTCCCATTACTGTGTACAGATTCCAAGCCAATATATTAAGACTGAGCAAAAAGTTCACTTGTGATAAATACACTGTCCATGAATGATACAGCCCTTTGGTGTATACTAATGACAGGGGGAAAAAAAACCTACAAATTTACCATACCAGTGGGGATGGGAATGGATGGCCATGTTACTACTGCCAAGATAAGTGCAGAAAAGAAGGCATTGCATCTCTTCCAGCTGAGAAAGCTCTCAAAGTGGATGTCCTTCCTCTGTGGGGTGAATGAAATATAAATTCCACCAGTCAAGCCATGTGACATGCACACCACACCCCCACTTTGAATTATTTATGCACTCCCAGAACAAGGTTAGACAAGCTAGCAGGCAAGATCCAAGGGGGTGACTGTCTCCAGTACAGGCTACCTGGTCCCAAAGTTTCTGAGCTAGCTGGCTGGCTACTGTGAGGAGCACATGGACAGTTACTTCATTCCAGCGTGGAGGCTGAGGCATCCCTCCCACAGCTGCCCTGAGCTGGCTTGGCTGCATAAAGAGAACAGTTATGTCCCAAGAGAGTCCAGTCCTTGGGTAGGGATGTGGTCAAAAGCTATGTCTTCATTAGAGAAAATGAAACTGTCATAAGCTAATAATCAGATGATAGTTAAGTACTGCCCATGCATTTTATCACTCAGGAGTGGAACAAACTTGCTTAAAACCTCAAGTCTACAGATAAAAGCTGGCCATACCCTCTCATCCAGAAAATCTCTTCCTTGCTTGCCAGATTTCTCAAGTAACAGCAGGGGTAAACTGCACATGAATGGTTGACTATGTCCTACCCTGTCCACAGCCTTCTTTGCTAGGGCTCCTAAACTGCCTGTCCTGTGTACACAATGGCAATGATTGCAAGCAATGATGGTAAGGAGGCCTGACACATTTGGATCCCAATGTGCCCTAATTAATGATCAACTGGAATAGCTAGCTGTGAGCCAAGCCACATTTGTTTCTATGTTTTTTTCTGTTTGTTTTCAAAATAGTTCATTACAAGTGGGACCAACCATAGGTCTGGATGTCACTCTTTTTTTTTTTGGGGGGGGGTTGCTGTATTTTACGATGTGCATATGGTGCCTGGAAAAAAGCCACTGTTCTGGAGCACTGAAGGAAAGAAGCCTGACCTTTCCTGCATCAGACACAAGCCCATCTCCATCTGAGGCCTGCTCATGTCCAGGCATAAATGACTTACCACATGAATAACCATGTCAACCCGCCCTGCGAATTATGACATAACTCCTCTGGTAAAGATTTCCTGTGAAGATTTTAATGAATTGCATGATGGAATGTTGGACAGGAGAGACAACTGAAATTCTGGGACTAATTTGGGCAAAACTGAGAACAGAGCCTCCTCGAAAGATGGGTGTGTGTGTAGAGAAAAGGCCGTTGTACTCATGCCCCCTCTGGGTGTCCCCTGACAAGTTCAAAGACTTTTGGAGCAGATTATCCCAAAGAGAGAATGGCTGGTGACCACCACTTGTAAGATACTTAGATAAAAGCAAAACTTGTTTAATGTAATCTTGTAAGAAGCCTAAACATAATCTCCAGGGTAAGGTAACATCTCAGAAATCAGGGAGGTAAAGCATACTTACAGTGACAGAGACCCTTCATATTTCAGCCTATACTTGGGGAAGAAATACAGTGATAAAAGGAAAGGGGAGCTGGGGAGACAGCATAATGGTTCTGCAAAAGACTTTCATGCCTGAAGCTCTCAAGTCTCATGTTCAGTTCCCAGAACCACAATAAACTAGAGCTGAGTAGGCTCTGGTTTCTCTCTCTTATTAAAAATACATGAATAATAAACAAAATATGAGAACCAGATGAAGAGGTGCACCAGTTTAGCATACACATTACCATGTGTAAGAATCTAGGTTCAAGCCATTTGTCCCCGCCTGAAGGAGGAGGAGCATCATAAGAGGTAGGAACACTGCTGCAGGTCTCTCTATCTGTCTATCTATCTCTATCCCACTTCCCTTCCCCTCTCAATTTCTCTTGTCCTATAAATTTTTTTTAAAAAACGTTTTAAATTAAAAAATATAATTTTTAAAGGAGAAGGGGCTATTTAAAGTAGAACTCCCTAAGAAATGGCATGTTTCACCACTGAAAGGTTCTCTGCGGTACTAGGGGAAAGAGATCATCCTTCCTAAAGGAGATTTTAAATCACAAAGAGGCCCATGATAAATGTCCATGTGAGGGCAAGGGAGGGGAAGTAGAGCCCTTATAAGAATTCAATGGTCAACGCAGTAGCTGAAGATTTTCTTCAAAGAATCATAGCTGAGGAGCCCTATTTTAATCTGGAAACAACCCCAGTCCTACTGGGAACTAGCTTCTGGGAGCATGTACAGAAAGGCCTGCCCCCTTCTCCCATGCAAGGCTTTTGTAACTGCCCTGTTTTTGTCCTGTCAGACCTTCTCAGGAGAAGGAACCTTGGAGAAAGTACACTGAAGGACAATTATGAATGTTTCCTCCATTTTGGTCCTAATTACTTAACAGAAGCCATGTTGAAAAGACTGATTAAGGCCTTGGAAGGGAATAATAATTTTCTTTGCACCCCTGAGGTAATCTGGAAGCACTTTTTCAGGCTGCATCTGAAGAACCCTATATTCCCTCTGCTTTCCCAGGCCACTGGAGTTGGCATCAAATAGTTTTTGTCAGGTCATTTCGTGCTTGCAAAACTCTTCAAATATTATTATTTCAATAAAGTTCTCCAGCCAAGAATACATTTCTTAGTGTCAGTTCATATCTTTTTAGACTTTCAGAATATAACACTGAAAGTCCTAGGTTTCATTGTATTTTAATCAGGGTTACACAATCAATATCCATTAAGGAAATTATAAGATTCCAAATTAGAGGTCCCTGGCTAATAGTTTCTTATTGGGTCACCACCTAATAACAGTTACTGAAGAGACTTAACAAAATCAGGGGTCTGATTTCCAAGTACTTCAAAAGCCATAATAGAATGAGCCTCTGAGAAGACTGCTGGTAACTTTATTTCATGCAAAGTGGTGCTAAAATATCCACATGGGCACACAGAAGGAGGGGAACTGAGCTGGTAAAATATTAGGTTGTCAGAAAAGGCATGGCACATTTTTCTATGAAAAAAACTGTACCATGTCTTTTCCAATACCCCAAGAACTCTCTTGGATAGTGCTGCATTTCCATGTGTGTGACCCTGGTTCGAGTTGGGCCCCTACTGCATTGAAGGTAGATTTGATACTGTTGTCTCTTTAATTATTTATCTATGTTCATAAGTGGATAGACAGATGTATAGATAGATAGATAGATAGATAGATAGATAGATAGATAGATAGATAGATAGGAAGGAAGGAAGAAAAAGAAAGGAAGGAAGGAAGAAAAAAGAAAGGAAGGAAGGAAGGAAGGAAGGAAGAGAAACTTTTTAAAGCAAAATCAGCTTATTTAAAGGAACAGGAGGTTATGTCAAAGCTCTCCTAAGTCAGAGCTCCCCAGTATAAGGGGGGTGATGTGTTGAATTGAGGTCCTCCTGGTATCTCTCAGAAAGGAAGCAGCTCAGCCTGGTCAGTGCCTCCTGAGAACATGGCAAAGATGCTCCAGGTGATTCTCGTGCTGCAGAAGAAGCTGGAAATCAAGTTTTGTTCTGGTTGACCACTGGATACATTTTCAGGGCTGAGTTGTCAGAGAAAGTAGTTCTTTTATGTTTGTTTGGCACCCCTACACTGAAGATCACGTGGCACACCCAGGGCAGTAGCTGGGTGGCTTCTGCTGTGTGCACGGCTCCAATGGTACCCAGACACCTTATGTCCTGGGCTTAACATCAGAACTGGAACCAAGGATGCATCCATTTGTTTAACTCTCCTGGCTGAACAGTTTTGTGCAGAAAGTGTTTGCTGGAAAGATTAAAATGGAAAGAAGCAGAAATAGAAGCCAGGTGGAAGCTCACCCAGTAGAACACACACATTACCATGTGCAAGGATTCAGTTTCCAAGCCCCAATCCCCATCTGCAGGGAAGAAACTTCATGAGCATGGGAACAGTTCAATGAAGTTTCTCATCTGCTTCTTTCTCCTCTTCTGTCTCTCACTATATATAGACTTGGAGTGATAGAATTGTACAAGCATTAAGTCGTAACTATAACGCTTGTGATAAATAAAATGTCTAAATAAAAATATTTCATTACTTACTTGAGAAACTTCCCCACAAACCAATTTATCTGAGTGTCAGATTGACCAGAATAATGATAGGAAATATATTATTTTATATTATCTTATATCAAACATCTATCAAGACTTCAGAGGCTCACCAGCTTTAGTCTCCCTCATCTCTTATCAACTTCTCACACTAAAAGACCTTTCCAGATCCCAGCACCTTGCAAATATTTACTAGGACTTGACCGTCTTGGGCTACTGCTAAGCCAGTGTCAAGGTGGTATATCCCTCATTCTAGGAGGGGAGAAATTTAACTTTGTCTCATGAAACTGAATTTTTCTTCAACACTCTCCACTACTGAATAATACTACCTATTCTTGATTTTAGACAAAGACAGAAAGGAAGAGAGGGAAAGTAAGAGACCACAGCTTAGGGGTTGGGTAGTGATGCACCCTGTTGAGAGCACATGTTACAATGAGCAAGGACCTAGGTTTAAGTTCCCAGTGCTCGCCTACTGAGGGGAGGTTTCTACAGCAGTGAAGCAGTACTGCAGATATCTCTCTTTCTCTCTCCTCTCTATCTTCACTCTTGGTTTCTCTGTTTTTATCTGATAAATAAAATAAACACATAAATAAAAAGAAACTACAGCACTAAAGCTTCCTTCAATGCAGTGGAGGACTTGCTCAAATCTAGGTCATGCACACGGCAAAGCAACACACTATCCAAGTGAGTTATTTCACTAGCCCTCTTCATTCCTTTTCATTCCCACCTGATGAAAGGTGAACAAATGGCAGGCAGAGTCTGTTTGTTTACACAGGTACTCTCTGGTCCTAGACAAGAGCCCTACCCAGCCAGTATTGTGAGAACTTGTCCACTAATGACTGGGTGGCTGCTGCTGCTGATGTAAGCTGTTCTCACACAATCTCCTCTTCTGATAGAGATAGACCTGCCTCTTCCATCCAGGTGGTTTCAGCTCTAGGCTAGAGAAGTGGAGAGCCATGAGAAGGTTATCAAAAACTCACAGGCATGAAACAAGAATATATCTTCAGAATCAACCAATAGCACAGCTATATACAAGATACTGGGTACTATACAGCAAACCCTAACAAAAGGACTTTTCAAAGTTAACCCAATTACCAAACAATGTGATGATAACATTAACTATCCATTGTCTTTTTGAACCCTAAGACAGCAGGAACCTCACATCTCCACTATAGAGCCTCTACTTCCCCCAGTCCTGGAACCTTTGGATAGGGCCCACTTTCCCGTATGCCTCTCCCAATCCATATCAAATAATATTGCATCTGCCGATCGCAACCTAATCAACACAACGATTGCCACCTCAACATGCTTCAGCTCAGACTGTGTCCAGAGACTTCACATGTGGAATGACAACCCTTCAGCTTCATTACTCGGGTGAGACCTTTCCTTTCATAGCATTCTCTAATTCCATCCCAGGTGGTTCCCTTTCTAACAAAGTCCCAAAACCTAGATATACACCAGTTTCTGTGTGAGAGCGCATATGTTCACACGTATCCACAAACAAGTGCAAAATATATACCTGAAAGCAGAAGTACACTAGAGTTTGCAGTGAGTACCCCCCTAACACTTCCTCTCCACTATTCCAACCTTTGGGTCCATGATTGCTCAACAATTTGTTTGGCTTTGTTTGTTAACTCTCTTTTCAGTCACCAGGTTCCAGATGCCATCAGGATGCTGGCCAGGCTTCCCTGGACTGAAGACCTCACCAATATGTCCTGGAGCTCAGCTTCCCCAGAGACCCACCCTACTAGGGAAAGAGAGAGGCAGACTGGGAGTATGGACTGACCAGTCAACGCCCATGTTCAGCGGGGAAGCAATTACAGAAGCCAGACCTTCCACCTTCTGCAACCCACAATGACCATGCTCCCAGAGGGATGGATAATGTGAAAGCTATCAGGGGAGGGGGTGGGATATGGAGATTGGGTGGTGGGAATTGTGTGGTGTTGTACCCCTCCTACCCTATGGATTTGTTAATTTATCCTTTCTTAAATTAAAAAAATATATATATATATCTATGCTGTAGGGGAGGGGATGGCGATGGTCTGTGTGTTCTGTGTGAAGGCAGGTAGTCAGGGTTCTGGAGATCCAAAGAGGAGTGATGGCTGAGTTCCCCCAAGGAGGGTCATCAGGAATAGAGGGAAGAGGTGTGGGCTTAGTTCCTGCCCCTCTGGATGGGCAAGGGGGAGCCAAGAAACCCAACTTTTGCCACAGATACATCTAGTTCATTTTCATCTTGCCAGATGCACCCTATCTATCTATTTCAAGGCTACTGTGTGAACTTGCAGAATCTTAACATGTCTGGATTTGGCAAGGAGTAACAGAAGACATATTCCATCATCAAAATCCTTTCATCAACTGGATCAGAAAAATCATGTCATATAATTATAACAGCAACATGTACAATGGTGGTGATTCATATCATCCACTGAGGCCCCTACTAAGTGCCAGAGAGACATCTGCTTGAAAACTTAGATGCTACATAACCAAATGTCCCATGCAAAACAGATACCACTGCCAGCTACACTTTAAATATAAGCAGACTAAGGGTCCAAATATTAAGTCATAGGCTCACAGTTTGTAGTTTATGGATTTTATGGATTTATCAAGATTTTAAAGATTCTCCAATCTCATCATACCTAGCCCCCATCCATTCCTGTTTAGATGCCCACACTGAAGACCCTCCCAGATACCAGGACCTTGTAACTATTTTCTGGGAGTTGCCTTTCTGGGACACTGCTAAGCCCCTCTCAGGGTAGCATTGGCCCTCACTGTGGGTGGGAATAGACTTGACTTTGTTTCACAAACTAAATGTATGGTCTGTGACTTCCTGCCCATATTCATCTTACAGAGTCAAGTCAAAGAGGTCCCTCAACTGTGAGTTGTAGTGCACTGCTTCTGTCAGATAAAAAGCAAACTTGAAGTTGCAGGGTAAGTCCCACAGAAGCCTTTGATCAAAAGAGTCAGAACCAGAATGGTTGTATCCATTATCAGAATGTTCAAATTGGTTTGGCTGGATCTTGATGACTGATAGGCTTAAGGTGGCTGGCACGGTCTTGACCCTGAGCTGTCTCTCCATGAGGATGTGTTTCATAACGAGGCAAGGCCTGTAGGATGAGTAAGATTCTGAAGACCTCATGGAGAGAATCTTTTATCCATTGTTTATTTATTAATTGCCACTAGGATTATCACTAGGATTGTGCCTGCACAACTTCAACACTTTCCTCCCTACCACCCTCTCCTCTCCTCTTCTCTCCTCTCCTCTTCCCCTCTCTTATCCTTCTTTATTTCTTTGTTAGAGGTGGGAAAGAGAGGGTAGGAAAAACACCTTCAGCATTGTTCCATTCTTCATTTAGCTCCCCTCCTATGGGGGGGGGGCATGACCATGAACTAGGCCTTTGTGCACTCTACCAGGTGAGATCCCCCACACTTGGTAAACTATTTTTGACCCCTCCCCTAGTTTTTACATAACAACCTGGATGTAGCAAGAAGGTTGAATCAAAAGCCGGTGATCATTTGGGAGATAACTTGTCAGAAGCAGAAACTCCCTCTTACTGATGGGTCCACAAGACTCCCAGCTTCCTTTAGCATCTCCATCTCATGGATAAAGATACTAAGAGCAGCTCTGGGTTATCATACCATGTGTTCCTGTAGCGAGGCTGCCCACTAATCCAGCATGTCACTGGGCTGAGTGCCTGCTGGCTAGTGAGATACCCACTCCAAAGTCAAACACCTGGGTGGCAGATGTGTCAGCCACAGCAGACCTGGCCCAGGGCAGATCCTCTGGGAACAGCTGTGCACAAGGTGGTTATGAGCCAGCAAGGAGGAAGGGAGCAAGGGAGGGGAGGAGGGACATATGGGGGAACATTAATGATCAGGGCAGACAGCATTTTGGGGTAATCAAGCACTTATTTTACCCCCAACTCCAACCTCCTGGAATCTCAGAAGCTTGCAGTATTTGGGACACAGCCTTGGAGTGAAGGGGCAGTGTGGTGCTGGCACTCACTCAGGCAGATGTGGCAGATGGAAAAGCCATCTTCTGTCATTACGTGATTGCTCCCCCAACACGTGCTTGGCAACACCTGAGGTTTTCATGTGTGTTCCCCAACAAGCTCTGGGAAGAGGCTGCTCTGGACAGGTTCCTGTGGGTGGGGGCAGGTGGCCAGGCCAAGGAGGCAGGCAGGTCTTTCCAATTCAGTGCAGGAAAATCCCTATCCTTCTTAGCAGCACCCACACCCTAGCACTTCTTTCTCTGTAGACAGTTCTAGGGTGTTTCTCTCAATGCCCCTATGCCCCTCCACTTAGAGCTTTATCTGTTCTAAAGATCCCTTGGAGTCCAGCGGGTTTTCAATAAAGAATGAATGAATGAGCAAATGCATGCTACTCCCAGTGGTAGGCAGTAAACCATCTGCCTCTCATGCTGTAGTAGTGGGCCAGCAGCTTGAAGCACAGTAGTTACCAACATTCTTCTACCAGGTTTCCTGGCACACACTGGCACTTCTCCATCCCCCTCAGTAGAAAGCATTCCAGGCTCAGGGCTTCAGGGAAGGGGGGGCAGAGAGCTCAGAGAACAAAGAAGTGGAGTCTGGATCTTTAACTCTCAAAAGACTAAGGCCAGAAAGAATCTCAGGGCTGGAGGGCAGATTTGGGAACTGCCTGGGCTAGTTCCTCTTTTCTTAACCCCACCTCTACTGGAAAGATGAAGAGAAGAGAATCCAAGGGGAATCAGGAGCAGGGCTCACAGGATGCTCCTGGAGGCACAGACCTTCCTGCTCCTACCTGAGTTTTTACACAGCAGAGAGGCATGCTCTCAGCATGCACACACTTCTGCCTCAGAGCCTGGGAAATGGCAAGAGGTCTGGAGCCTGCTGTGCCCCAGCTCTGCTACTGCTGGGAGTGAGTGAGACAGCCTCACAGAGGTCAGGTGCCTCAGGTAGAAGGTTTCCTCAAACTTAGCTGAGCAAGATCTAAGCACCTTCCACTGGAACGAGGTGGTGACTGCACATATCTGTACATGGACTGATAGAGAGCCAGATGGGATTGGATGACTCCGGAGACGCCAAAGTGATTAAGTGATCGGATTCACCCTCCACCGCCACCCCACCCCATCCTTCAGCCTCAGGTAGAAAAAGTGAAGGGTTACTCAACCCACTGACTATTCTCTCCCACCGTGATCACAGAGACAGCTGATAGAAATCATGTTTAAAGGAAACTGTGCTGATCATCTGCTTGGAATGTGTGGACTAAGCTCCCTACATCTTTCTTGTTTAGGATCCAGAGCATAAACAACAAGGCACTTGACATGAGTGAACAGATGCCCTCTTTCCCCAGGCCACGTCCACTCAGGGACACTCCTGGAGAGGAATCCTGGCTGTGGGAACTGACTTCTAAAACCATGAAGATGTAGAAACCCTGTTTAAATAATGCTGGGTAGCTGAAAATTAGAGTGTCTACATGAGTACAAATTAGCAGACTCTAGGGCCTGTGAAATAGCTCACTTGTATAGTGCACTGATTTGCCATGTATGCAACCTAGGTTCAACCTTGGCCACCACTGCAACTTCAGGGATATGCCCCCCCGCCCCGCCTCTCTGTCTCTATCTAAAAAAAAATAAAATAAAAAATTCAGCAATCTATAGTATAGGACCCAACTGCATTTAGCCTAGGATTGAAGAAGTACATGTAGGTCTCTGTCATGCCCTCTCTTCTGTTGCTGGTGTCTGAAGAGACCCACTTTGTTATTGGAAGAAGCCATTGATTTTCTTTGAGGTCAGGAGATCTGTAGGCTCTGCTTTTGCAGAGATTCAAATAAACTTTGAGGTTCTCACTGGTAGTGGGGTCTTGGAGGCTGTTTCCCAGTAGCCCAGAGAAAACAATACTTACAACAGTTTAATTATCTCCTTCTCAGGAGAAACCTGCCCTTTTGTCATGCACAGAAATCTTCAAATCGGAAGGATTATGAAGGTTCAAGTAACACAAAAAAACATAGTTTTGGGAGAACAGGTTTCTCTGAGGGGCTACTGTCAAGTCCTATGTATCTCTAACCTCCCAGCTGCCTCACGACCTTGACCCAACCTTGCTGTGCCAGGGGTGGTGGTGGTGGGGTGCGGTTCATGAGTCCCATCTCTAGGTGTGATGTCTCAGCTCTGTTAGGAGGCCCCATGATTTTCAATATCTACCACCTGACTGGAAAATGGCAAAGGAACATGAGCCTGGGTCTGGAGGGACAGTGCAGTGTGCCCCCCAGAGTCTCCTTGAGAGATTGCATACTGGAACAGCAGGCATGCTCACCTTAGAGGACTGTTGTGAGACTCCCAGGAGCTAAAGAACTTCAGCTTTGGGCAAATAATAAGTAGCCAAGTGATGCCACACACATACAAAGGAATAGCTATGCACAGTCACATTGAATATGATATTTACTAAGATACATCCCTGGCTTGTGTGCCTATAGGTCCGTCTCCACACAGCTTTTCCCAAGACTGATGTAATAATGCTGTTTATTGAGCATCAGTTTGCCAGCCAAGGCCTCTCTGTCAGACAGCTCAGGTTCTTTCCATTGTGTGGCCCAGACTCCTTAGAGCCTTGGTGCTATCTGTAGAGAAACTTGTCTTCATTCTATTGTGCAGGTTTCATCTCTTTTGCTCAGATCTTGTATAATTGAAACTATCCAGAACATTCCTAGTTCTTCCAAAAACCTGTCAAATCTGAAGATTAGAAGGACTATCCCAGGTAGATAGTGCCAGTGTTCCCTCTGCTATACAGTTGAGGACACAGAGGTTTCTGAGTGACCAAACCCAGGAGGACTGGGCAGAGGGTAGAAGGGAGGGGAATTATGAAAGACATTTCATATTTATATACTAGAAACTGGAAGGATTATGGGAGAGGATGATCTCACATCCAGATCATTTTAAATTCAGTATCTAAAGAACTAAATGATAAGTATCTTAAATGCATCAACCAAAAACAACTACTCAAAGTCACTTTAAAATAATACTAACTTTATGAACCTGTCCCCTGTTGAAACAACTATCATTTGCTTTAGATAACACTGAGAAATCTACGTATCTTTCACACGTTCCTTATATTTTCTTTTTTTTTTTTCAAGTTCTGTGAACTGATGGTTTTCCAGAAGCCAAAAAGAGCTCCTAAGATGATCAAGGTTAAGCCAGGCATTCGAGTACCCGGTAGAACACATACATTACTATGAACAAAAATTTGAGTTCTAGCCCCTACCTTCCTACCTGCAGAGGGGAAGCTTCACAAGTAGTGCTACATCTCTCTCCATCTCTAGCTCCCCTCTTCCCTCTCAGTTTCTCCATGTCCTCTCAAAAGCAAAAGGCCACTAGGAGGAATGGATTTGTAGTGCAGGAACCAAATTCCAGCAATAAACCTGATTGAAATAAAGGTTGGGGGGAGGGGCAGGTAATGGGTTATACTTGGTTTAGTGCACATATTATAGTGTGCAAGGACCCAAGTTCAAGCCCCCTTTCCCCACATGCCAGAGGGAAGCTTCACAAGTAGTGAAGCAGGACAGCAGATGTCTCTCTTTGTGTGTGTCTATCTGCCTCTTTCTTATCAATTTCTGTCTCTATCCAAAACAAATTTTAAAAAATGCTCAAAGCACCCTGAAAAACCTCTAGGCCTTTAGTTTGCTGCCTCTCTTCAAAGAAAGAAAACAATAAAGGAGGCTGCTAGGGAACAAGGCAGCAGGTGAGGAGAAACCCACAATCACAGGGCTCTACAGTGAATACATACAAGACCTTTATTTAGCAAGATGAGCAACAGAGCAAACCTGGCCAAGGACACACAGAACTGCAGGAGCTGGTCCTCATCACAGAAGACACAGGGTCATTATGGGTCAGGTACTCCCCACCCCAGTACCATCTTACCTAATCTTTCAGCAATCACACAAGGGAGCCAGGTAGTTATGTGACTAAACTAGGAACACACAGCCTTGGGACTTGGTAGAAAGAGGGCCTGTGCTCACAGGCTCGGACATAGAAACCTGCTGCCCTGCCCCAGTGGTTCTCTTGGTGGGGCCACACCACCCCCTAGGGGCTGCTTTGGAAATGTGTGTTTTGGCCATAGCAGTGGGATGATCTATAATTCAAGGGATGCCTCTCCCAGACCTTCCCCCAACACAAAAAGAAAAAAAAAAAAAAAGAGAAATTCGAGGTGCTTGGTCTGGTCTTGGAAAACAAGAGTCCTCTCTGGGTTTTGACCCTAACTCTTTTCATTTGTTTGTTTTTTACATACAGATACAAAGTATATCTTGTACATGTAATTTTCTAGAAATGGAACAGTCCTGTGAAAGGAAGGCATTAATGCACTTTGTTGTGACTATAATTGACTATCTGAGAGACTCCCATCACTAAGGAGGCATGGTTGGTGTTTGAGATGATGGTAAGACAACCCATAGAAGGAACTTTGTTCCTCCAGCTGTCTTTAAGTCAAGTGCAAATTCTGGCTACTTCACTTTGCATCCACTTGGGTTTTATATGGCAAACATTCACATCCCAACATCCTGTTGTAAATGGATTTCTATTTATATTATAGTTGGAGGATGCTGTAGGCTTTTTATGTGATAGCATTTAGATTACATGTTCTATGTGTGTCATTAGCTACAGTGAAGACAGTATTACATCTCGGTACAAAAATAAAACAAAAAATCAGCCTTGGAGCTACTGGGTGGTTTCACTCATATATGGGATGCAGAGAACTGAAACACATGGAACAAGAAAAAGGATGAATAAAATGAAGAAAAGGAGGAGGACAAAAAGGAGATGGAGACAGAGAAGCCAAGCTGTTTCTAAAGACTTTGTGAGAACTACGGTGGTAATTGTTGGGGTGCGTGGGGCACAGTACTATTGTGGTGGGTATAATACCCAGGTTATCGTATACTCCTTTAAACCACTATCCAATCACTAGTGAACACATTTAAAATAATCAAGAAGGGGCCAGGCCAGTCAGTGGTGCACCTGTTTGAGTGCCCAAGTTACCATGTGCAAATACCTGTATTTAAGCCCATGTTCCCCACCTTCAGGGGGAAGCTTCACAAGCAGTGAAGCTATGGTGCAGGTGTCTCTCTTTCTCCCTCTCTATCTCCCCTGTCCCTCTAGATTTCTCTCCATCCTGTGGAAGGAAGGGAGGGAGGGAGGGAGGAATGAAGGAAAGAAAGAAAGAGAAAAAGGAAGAAAGGGAGAAAATAAAACTAAATGGCATTGTTTGCAATAGGATAGAAAACTGCTCTGGCTTCATATCCTTTCTTCCACTAATTCTAGTATTTGTTCCCCATAATTCCCCCACTAAACCCCCTCCCTCCCCATACTGGATGTGATTCCCCTCCCCTCCTGTTGTCTTGAGTGCATTCACTTGGCTGACCCAAACCTTCCAACTTGTCATGGCTTCTTCTATGTTTCCCTTGCCATTAATTTTGGCCTCCACCGAGGTGCAAAATATTGGTATCTGAGGATCAGTTCAACTGATAGATTTCCTCTCTCAGAAGTGAGAAGTGATGGCTCCTCTCCTCTCATGTTTAGCAAATCAAGGTCCTCATTAAGAGACAGCTCAGCTAGAGTCTGGAGTTGGGGAAGCCAGTTCAACTGCTGGTGCATTTGCCTATGCAACACAGTGGGCTGAGAAAGGCAAGGAGCCCCGGCAAACTGCTTATCCTTGGGCTGTGCACCTTAATTATAATCATTGCCAGCACTTATGTCACCCCCTGGAAAGAAAGAGATGAGAAAGAGTGAGGATACTAAGCACACAGGTCTTCTAGAATGACATGGAGGAAGGGGGCTACAGAGAGCTAAAGAGCAAGAAACAGAGCCCCCAGTAGATTAAAAGGGGCCTTTGTAGTGGCTGCATATGTGCATTAAAATAAATCTCTCCCAGCACTGAACTAACATCTACATTCATTTGGGCCTATGCCACATTCAGAATTCAAAAAATCTGACAAAACATTGCTGGAGCATGTTGAAGTTTGCTAGTTCAGAACAAAACAAGAAAGCTACCTTGGCCGTTTGGAAATACTTCTCCTGTTCCCCACACCCCCCACACATACACTTTCACTTATGACTCCCATTTTCCAGCTTCACTTAAAAGCAAAAGATTGGCCTTTTTTCAGGTGCCAACCACTTAAGATGGCCCTAGAATGGGCAGCAAATCACTGCTGGAGGTGGTAAACTTCAAGAGAAATCTCTCTCTCTTCCCCCGAAGGAAATGACTAGAGACAGTGCATGCCTGATAAAGCCTTTAATAGCTGGAGAAACATCATTTGGGGTGGCCCTCAGGTAGACTAGACATGAATAATACCTCATAAAAATAATTACTCTCCAGCCTGCACATTCAAGGCACCACATGAGTTTGGCAGAGGCCCTGCTTCTAAAAGAGATGCAGACAAGAGAAATCTCCATCCTAGGATCCAACTGGCTGCTTCTGGCTGCAGCAGGGTCCACAATTCCTTCTGGGGAAAGTATCCTTGTGAAGCTAGTTCTGTACTTTTCTAGGACTCTCACACACAATGTTGCTTTTTTGTTTGTTGGGTGTTTTTTTAGATTGATTTTTTTTGTCATTATGCAACACAATTAGGCTTAGAATAAGTTACCTACCCACATGTAAAAGCTGTTTCATTGTTTTATTTGTTTGTTTGTTTGTTTACTTATTTATTTAAATTGCTATGAGGGTTATTGCTCTGGTTCAATATATGCACAATGAATCCACCACTCCTAGCAGTAATTTCTTTTCCCTGTTTTCATTTCTTTTTATTTGATAAGACAGGGAAATTGAGAGAGGAAGGGGAGATAAAAAGGAAAGAGGAAGAGAGACACCTGCGGCACTGCTTCACTACTTGTGAACTTCACCCCTAAAGGTGGGACATGTGACATGTGATCCCAGGTCCTTGGGCACTGTAACATGTGTACTCAGCTGGGTGCACCACTATCCAACCCTGTTAAAACTGTTTCTAATGGACCTTGTTTCCAGACCAGTTCACTTGGCTGTGGCATAGGGGGGTGGGGGGTGAATTTGCATCAATCTGTTATCCTGGAAATTGGCCATTGCACCTGACCTGCTTATCATACAACTGAGCAATAGAAGTCCAAGGATATTAGCAACCTGCTGGAGATGATTCAGAGATAACTCCAACTGAATATCTCCAGCTGGACTAGAGTAATGGGCAGTTGTTTCTACCAGCTGGCCATGCATAGCCCTCTGACACACACTTCTCCTTCCACTCAGCATAGCCCCCCCCCATCCTTGACCTTGACCACATGTCACTTCAGCCCAACTACACTGTGCAGGGAACACAGGACCTTTCCTGCATCAGCTGTGCACATGAAGGCTGTCACCTGCTCTCAGCAATTGCATCCTGGGCAACTAAGGAAGTACAACTTTAGGGAGAGTCTGACTGCTAATCTTTTAGAAGCATTTTCATTTCTTTCTATTAAAAGTTGCTGAGAATTTGACACTTGTTGCTACTTATATTAATGTTATTTATATATTTTATTTATTTAGTAAATAGAGACATAAATGGGGAAAAGAGATGGAAGGAGATAGAGGGGTCCCTGAAGCACTGCTTCACTACTTGTGAAGCTTTCCCTCTGCAGGTGGGGGCCAAGGGTCTAAACCTGGGTCGTTGTACACTGTAACATGTGAGCTCAACCAGGTGCTCCACCATCTATCCCCTATTATTATTATTTACTGAGAAAGAATGTGAATCGAGAGACCCACTTAGCTTAATGGAATAGAGCTGACATTCATACTAAATCCAAACTTTCCCCAGTAAAATGTTTCCTGTTGTAACCTAGAAGTGATAGAGTGAATATGTGGACATGAAATCTCAAAGTTTATTCCTGACATATCATGTGATAGAATGACACTGATTTTTTCTTCTCCCTCTTCCTGTCTCCTTCTTCCTCTTTTTTAATTTTTTTAGATTTATTTATTCCATTTTTGTTGCCCTTGTTGTTTTATTGTTGTAGCTATTATTGTTGTTATTGATGTCATTGTTAGATAGGACAGAGAGATAGGAGGGTAAGACAGGGAGGAGAGGAGAAAGATAGACACCTGCAGACCTGCTTCACGGCCTGTGAAGTGACCCCCCCCTGCAGGTGGGGAGCTGGGGGCTCGAACCGAGATCCTTACACCAGTCCTTGCACTTTGCTCCACCTGCACTTAACCCACTGTGCTACCACCCGACTCCCTTCCTGTCTCCTTCTAATAAATAGATGAAAATAAATCTTTAGGGTGGGGGAGATAGCATAATGGTAGAGATTTGTATGCCTGAAGCTCCAAAATCCCAAAATCAATCCCCAGCATTACCATAAGCAAGAGCTGAGCAGTGTTCTGGCTAAGGACTAATAAAATGAAATAAAACTCTTTTTTTTTTTTTTTTACTGCCACAGGGTTGTGGGTGGGCTCACTGCCGGCACTAATAATCCACTAATCCCAACACCCGCTTTTTCTTTTTCTTTTCTTTCTTTCTAATATTTTTCATTAGATAAGACAGAAAGAAATGAGAGAGAAGGAGAGAATAATGTATACCCACAGACTTGCTTCACTGCTTGTCAAGTGTCCCCCTGCAGATAGGGAGCAGGGGCTTGAACCCAGGTCCTTGCACTTGGTAAAATATGCATTTAACTGGGTGAATCATGCCTGGCCTCCCCCAAAAATAGATATTTAAATTTTTCTATCTATCTAACACTCACCAACACAGCAAAGGGAAACTGTGTGTGTGTGTGTGTGTGTGTGTGTGTGTGTGTGTGTACATACACATGTGTATGCCAAGAGTGAGTAATATTGAGTGTGCAAATTCATTTGGTCTGGCTCTGCCAAGACAGTTGCAGATGGGTCCTTTTTTTCAAAGCAACATAAAGTGCTAATTTTAAGCTGATAATTTTGTATGACTAAAGAATAAATGATGTTATCAGTATCCAAATGGACCTTGGCAGGAGAAAGGTTCCCCACCCTTGGTTATGCACACACAAGGAGCAAACAATGCCATTGCAAATTCATGTCACTGAAAGCCACTGGGTATCAATGGTTGGGACTCAGTGGGGCAGTCACCTCCTCTTTAGGAGACCTGGCCTACAATGAATAAAAGAAACAGAAGAGTATTTCCATGGTTCTACATTAGAATTCGCCCCAATGAAAGAGCTGGTTCTAGATGAAGATCACACAGACACATAGAGGCCTTGCTCTGGAGCAACTGGAGGCAGATTGGTTGGTAGAACTAGAGTACACAGAAACTCCCAAAAGATTTCTTAAAAACCAGCAGAAGAGCAGGGATAGATAGCATAATGGTTATGCAAAGAGACTGTCATGCCTGAGGCTCCAAAGTCCCAGGTTCAATCCCCTATACCACCATAACCCAGAGCTGAACAATGCTCTGGTAAAAAATTTAAAAAAAAAAAAATATATATATATATATAAACTAAAAGGAAAAGAAAAGAAGAAGGGGGAAAAAAGAAAACCAGATGATTCAATGCCTTTTAGCATAGCTCCTCATTCTATTCAAACTCAAAGCTTCTGATTTCTTGTATTTGACTCCTTAAAACTTGTAATTCCTGGAGTAGTTTCTATTGCCAGAACCAAGACCTGATGGTTAGAGTCAAAACTTCTCATTTCCACAGTATAAAGCTAGAATAAAAATGTGCTCTGCTCACTGTTGAGGCCCATCACCTCTGCACTATAAATAGGGCTCCAGATGTTGGAGATGGGAGTATTCTCTAAGACTCAGATGACTATGGATCTGGGATGCTATTCATAGATACCATGTAGGTTATCATCATCATCATCATTATTATCATCATCATCCAATTTATCACTGGGGTTCAATGTCCACATGATAATTCAATGACTTTCAGTGGCCTACTTTTTTTTTTAATCCTTTCTTTTCTGATAGAGACTGAGAGTAACAGAAAAGAAAGAGAATGAGAAGAATAAAAAGAGAGAAAGACACCTATAGCAGTGTTCCATCACTCATGAAATTTCCCCCCTGCAAGTTGAGACTGGGGGATTTGAACTGGGGTCACCACAGATGGTAATGTGTGCTCTGTTGAATCCACCACTGTCCAGCCTCCTTTGCAAGTCTCAGAGAAAAGGTCTCAGTAGTTCTTGCAAAGCCCTACCCTGGAGTGGCATCCCAACCTAACTCTAATGCCTCTCCTCCTTCTCTGACATATCCTACCTAATACCTCTTGGGCTCCTTTTTAATATAGTGTGTAATTTTGCCTTAGAAAATCACTCCACTCTTTTTCTGTTTCTTAACCTACTAAAAACACTGAGAGACAGAATTGAGTAACAGGCTCAGGATCTGAATACAGCATGGAGGGCCTCTGTTCAGTCATGAAAGCTGTGACAGTAAAACTGGATTTAGCCTAGTGTCTGGTACATTTCACAAGTTCAAGATTGTTAGCTCTGGAGTTACAAAGTGGTCGAGCATGAAAAGCTATTACATAGGAGTAGCTCGAGATTAATCAGGACCTTTCTGCCTCCTAGAGTCAAGGATTTACTGTCCTGTCCAGTAACAGGTGCTCAGATACACAACCCCCTTTGGAACTATCTAGTTTCTCTCTCTCTCTCTCTCTCTCTCTCTCTCTCTCCTCTCTCTGCCCCTCTCCTTCTCCTCCTCTTCCTCCCTCTCTTCCTCTCCTTCTCCCTCTTCTGCAACAAAACACTGAAATCCTCCTTAATCCTTTGGTGTTGAAAGCTGGCCACAGCAAAGATCTGGCAATTCCCTGCCTCCTATGATTCTGCAGTTAACTTTGATCAGTGTAAACTCACTCCGGTCATATGCACAGATTAATCTCTCATAATGCTTAATCATTTTATTTTTATCAATACAGTATTATAATTTCGGCTACATTTACACTGGAGTTTGGTGCTTAAGAGTAATCTCTGTTTGGGACCAGTTAGCCTTGGGATTTTGTTTCAGTAAACTGCAACTGTGTTCAAAGTTGCATTTCTTACTGTCTATGTCTTTCTCTGTTTCAATTATTTTTTTTCAGTGTGGGACTATTCACATGTGCTTATTTAATGTGAGACAGAAGACTTGTTCCTCCTTGTCCCTGGGTTTGAAGCTAATTCCCATGAAGGTGTGTGTCCCCACTATTACTGGATATTCTGATACAAGGCATTTGTGTAGGTGAACCTGTTACTTTCCTTTGCTAAATCAAATTTTAGATAGCTTCTTATCCACTGGAAGGGCCGTTTCTAAGACAGTGCATCTTTCCTGCTATCAAAGGTTCCTCACATTGCTTCTGCCATTCACTTTTTTCCAAGTCCCTTCATTCAGCATACACTGATTGAATCTCTCTTGTGCCAGGGACCTAGGGAAGGGCATCAATGGCAGTGCTCAGGAGTTCCCAGGGCTTAATATTTCTGAGTGAACCCACAAGCTGTGACCACTGTGAGTGATCTCAGAGACATGTGCAGGGTGATGTGAGAGCACAAATAGGGACATAGGACCTCAGTGCTAGGGGTCATGAGAAAAAGCCCTTTAAATTCCAGTAGTGGTAGGGTTTTAGTGGGCCACAAAAAGGGTAAAGGGACATCTGAAGTTGAGGCTCTGAGGTGGAAACCTGAAGAACTGAGAGGCTCCTGGCACATCTACATCAATGTGTGTTGGTTTGGGGGGTGGTGGCATTATTATTATTAGTGATCTGAAAAATTACAAGATATCAGGGGATGGTAGCTCCACACCCACAGACACATATATCACTGAACTTTCCACTGAGGTCCTTCCTGTGCCTCTACCCCACTCTGGTATCCACCACACTTCTCACAAAGTCTAAGATGGTTTGGTAATTATTTTCTTTTTCTTTTGCAACTCTGCTTGTTATAGCTATTAATAGTCTACTTATGAGTGAAATCATCCAGTCTTTATCTTCCTATTTCACTTAGCACCATCATTTCTATCTTGATCTCAGTGATGGTTTTATTTATATAATCACATATTTTTGTTTGTTTTTCATTTTTTATTTGTGATTAATAGTAGGTTATAAGATTGTAAGATTACAATATCTACCACCAAAGCTGTGTTCCTATGCTCCCACCTCCCAATGATAAGCACCACAGTTCTCACAAGTTTTAGAAACAGTTTGAGTAGATGTACATTCTATATGTTTCCAGATGGAGAGGAGCAAATCTGGTCATACCAGAAGACCCAGAATCAGCATGACATCTCATGTCTCAACACTATTTCTTGGAAAAGCAAAAGACAATTAATGGGGCACTGGCCTCACAGTTCAGAAGGAAAATGACCTTTGGGTAGAATTCTCTACGTAGACAGGTAAAAGTTCTATTGGAAAGGGAGTAAGGCATTTTCAGAGCTAAAAAGATGAAAGCAGTTCTATCTCTCCTTTTTTAGAAAAATTCATACAGAATGTTTGTGAGCAAAATAAGGAATTGGGTCAGGGGAATAAAAGGAAGTTGGGTATCTGAGGAGATGTGTAGAAAACATGTAGAATGGGAGAACAATTGTCCAGTCTGGAGCAGTATGGAGGAAAGTACAAGAATTGTGTAAGAAAAGAAATGCTGCATATCTAGAAGAATAATAATAGACATTTGAAATGACTGATGAAACACATGGGGAAAAAAATTCCATAGCACCGTGTATTCAAGGAAGTGAATAAGTAATGTCTGGAATAAAATAAGACCCAGTGATCTCAACTTGCTAATGAGAAAGAGATGCTAAAAACAGTGGAATTCATTGCTTCTAGACTAGAAGTTGGGAGCAGACAGAGAAGTGGGTCAGACTGGCCTTTATTCTTTGTAAGCAATTTTAGTACTACTGAATCTTGTGTGTGTGTGTGTGTGTGTGTGTGTGTGTGTGTATAGCTAGGTGTCAAACATGCATAATTTCACTACTCTGGGGAGCTTTTTCATGTAGAGATACAGAGACAAAGGCAAAGACAGAGACAAAGACTGACAGCAAAGACTACAGCATATAGTATCTCCCTTGTGCTGGGTCTTAACCCTAGATCATGCACACTGCAAGGCAAGTACCTACCTGGTAAGCTATCTCTTAGGTCCTATTAACTTTTAAAAACTGTGTTCTTATATGAATTTGCTACAGAACCAAGTCAATTAGAAAGAGAACACAGGGAGTCCAGCTGTAGCGCAGCGGGTTAAGCGCAAGTGGTGCTAAGCACAAGGACTGGCTGAAGGATCCCGGTTCGAGCCCCCGGCTCCCCACCTGCAGGGGAGTCGCCTAGCAAGCTGTGAAGCGGATCTGCAGGTGTCTATCTTTCTCTATTCCCCTCTGTCTTCCCCTCCTCTCTCCATTTCTCTCTGTCCTATCCAACAAGAACGGCATCAATAATAACTACAACGATACAACAAGGGCAACAAAAGGAAATTAAAAAAAAAAAAAAGAAATAGAACACAAAACCCAACAGACTCAAATTCCTAGCACCGGGGACAGGCAGTAGCACACCTGGTTAAACACACTCATTATAGAGTGCAAGGACACAGTTTCAAGCCCCTGGTCCCCACCTGCAGGGGGGAAGCTTCACAGTGGTGAAGCAGGTCTGCAGGTGTCCTTCTGTCTCTTTCCCTTTCTATCACCCCCTCCCTTCTCAATTTCTTTCTGCCTCTGTCCAATAATAAATAAAATAAAAATATTTAGAAAAAAATTCCTAGTGCCAAATTCAACTGAGTCTTTCCCTTTGCTTATTTCTGCCCCAGTCTCAGTAAGCAGGTATGAATAGCTAGAAGCAGCAGCACTCTGGCAAGTGGATAAGATAGTCTGGGGAGCACCCAGTCTTCCATCTTGATTCAGGTTCTGAATCTTTGATTCTGACTCTCCTTAGCACATCCTGACCCAGAAAATGAACCTCTGAGATCTTTGAGACCCATCATAGCTCATGCAGTGGGGACCATGGAGATGTGTGGACACACCAGCACAGTAGTGCCTTCACATGTAACTATTATCAAAGTCTTTCTACAAATGTCCAGGAAGGCCATGGCTATAGTAGAGATGAGTGTCAGGCTCTGGCTGACAATCACATGTTAAATCTTATCTGAAATCTGGACTTGATTGGGAACATATTTCTGTACAAAGGAAATTGATCCCATGAATACCACCTGAGATCATCTCTGGTTGGAAGGGTTTCCAAATAAATTACATCTATTTACTAAAAGACAGCTATTTTTTCCATTCCACTAGGCTGAAGCTGATCCCATGGTGAGCCATTTCCATCTTTACTACAGCCCAGACAGGTGTAAACTGAGCAGAGGATTATGTGGCAGGCAGCCAGCCTGTGTCCTTAAAGCCACTGCTCAGGTCCCAGGGACACTGACCCTAGTCCTTGGCTCAGTGCCTTTTCCTCTAGAGGTCAAACACATTCATTTGCAACCACACACCTAGAACTTTCCCAAGATGCCATTAACAGGAAGAAATTATTACCTTAATAAAATTTAATCTTGTGGCATCACATCAAGCATTAAATGTGACAATCCACCTCTTGTCAGACAAGACAGCACAGACAATGTGGGGTGTTGTGTGGAAAGCAGTGATATATATTTTTAAAAAATCCAAATGTCATTGAGACATTATTGACTACTCACCCACATAATCTCAGCATTATAAAAATGATCAACAATCAATGGTGGGAGGGAATGAAAAAAAAAAAAAAACGACAGAACTAGAGTCTTAAGAACTCCATCCCTGTGCCAGTAAGTAGTTTCAAAATCATGTCCGTCAAGAGCCATATGTTTTCTGCATGTGCAAGAATACTCTTACACAGGGGGCTTACTTCATAACTGAGATTCTTTTTCATTTAATTCAGTCATATTAGATTATGGGGCTGATTATGATCATATCCACAAATCAGTATTTTAACAGAGTTTCCATGGAAACACTATATGCCCCTGTTTTTTAACTTTTTGGACAAGGCTTTGCCTGTTTAACAACTTGAACAAGTTTGACGAGGACAACATGTTTTGTTTAAGTTACATTAGCTGGGGCCAATATTTCCTAATTGCATTACCAGGAGAAACATTCACGGCATTACTTCGTACCATGAAAAACCTCCCCTCACCCGGCGTCCGATTGGCTTTAATCACTGGAGAACAGGAAACATACCAGGATTGCCTTGTCTTATCAAGTTTTAAATGTGTTAACTGGTTTTAAATCTATGAAATAATCTCCCTTATTAAATGACAAAGTTAGTCTTGTTAAGAGGATCGGCATTTATGGTTCTAACCATTTATTTCACAAAATGAAAACATTTGGACGCCTCTGGCTCCTTGCTAGAGAAGCAAATGCATTGTGTATAAACACACACCACTTTGGCATGTGGGTTCCAGAAAAAATCTACCAAAATTTGATAAATCCCCTATCTGAAAGAGTTGATAATAAAGAAACAATAATAGAAAACATAGAATAAATGCAGAAGTGATGTCCAAGAAACAAGTTTTTTATAAAAACAATCTTGTTTGCTTCTTTTCTTTTCTTCTCTCTTTCTTTTTTTGTTTTATTCACACCCATTTTGTCAGAATAGTTTACTTCTAGAAGTCTACAGGCTGCAACTTGCCTATAGCAAAATTTTATTTTTATTGTTTTTACTTTTTGGAAAACACCACACTATATAACTATAGACATGGGCAGAGAGGGGGTTTTACAGACCCAAGTCAGGGTTCACTCTGAAAGTATAGAAAACATATGGCCCAGAACTCTGCGTCTAAGATGCTGGTGGAGCTTAAAAAAATAATAATAGCAGCAAGGAATTGTACAGCATTAGGCACTGGGCTGTAACCTGAGTGTAGTGAACTGTATTTGAATACATCCAAGCAGACTCTGCTACAGGGAAGTCAATATGTTTTGAGAAGACATATATTACCTACTAGATTACATAACTAAAAAAAAAAAAAAGTTTCTTTCTGAAGGAAGATACAAAGAAATCAGTGACCATCCCCTAAAGCTACCTATCTTATTTATTCAATCATGAACCAAGCTCAAAAGGGAGATGACTTGTGTCTAGCTCTGTGGTATCTTTTTATGCAGCAGGTTCCATCGCTGGGGAGCCAGAGACGACCCAAACTGCCCCTGCGGCTACAGACAGACTATGACCCACATAGTCAACGACTGCCACCTCTCCAGATTCAAAGGAGGTCTCGAAACTTTACATCAGGCTCAACCTGACGCTGTTGACTGGCTACGGAAGAAGGGCAAAAGCTAGAAGAAGAAGAATGCAGCAGGTGCGGTGTGGACTAAGACTGGAAACAAATATGGAGGGCATGTGGTTCCTTCCTGATCACATCTGCCCAGGGCTGTCAGGTCAGCTCCCTCCTCTTTGTCTTCTGTTCTCTTTTGGAAATGAACTTCTACTCAGACCCGAGAGTCCCTGTGGTCTCTCTTCTGCATTCTGGCCTGGACATCCTCAGTGTGCATGGAGCTGCCATTCCACCTTGACTTTCTCTCAGGTCATACTCTGTTTAGAGCTTGGGTGTTTAAAAGTGACCGTGGCAAAGTGGCTTTGTTCTAGGTGCTGCCCAAACACTGGCCTAGAAGATGGAGGAGCAAGAGCAGGCCCCCGCAATGTCCTGTGCCTCCTGCTACCAGTCTGCAGATCAAAGGCAGTTCTCTTCTTCCTGCCCAGTCAGGGAAGAGGGCGGGCCTGTGGGGGCGGCTTCTGAACAGGGAGCAACCATGACAAATGTGTCCAAGATCTGACTGATCAGGTTGTTCTGGGGATGGACTGGATTAGTGCTAACTCTCTACAGTGTCCGGTTTTTCTCAACTCCGGCCCCAGAACACTTCTCTCAGCCCGAAGCCACATCAGAGGATGGGATTTCCTCTGTTCCTGTCCCTTGGTCTCAGAAAGTGATGAGCAATGGGCACCAACAAGGGAAAATGTCTTATTGGATTGGGGTAACTGGGTTATTCCCAACACATCTGTTTCATCCTTCCTTCCTTTCTTCTACCCTCTCTTCCTTCCCTCCTTTCTTTATTCTTCTTCTTCCTCTTCCTCTCCTCCTTCTAATTTTATTGTCAACAGTTATCACTGGGGTTCTATGCCTACACAATGACTCCACCGCTCCCAGTGTCCATTTTTTCTTTTTCTTTTAGATTGAACAGAGAGAAATTGAAGGGAGAGGGAAAAAGAAAGAGAGATATCTGCTTTACCACTTGTGAAGCTTGCTTCTACAGCTGGGGAGTAGGGACTTGAACCCAGTTCCTTGTGCATGTTTATGTGGGTGTCAACAGGGTTGTGCTACTGCCTGCCCCTCCCTTTCTTCTTTTTAGGCTCTTAATCTTTTCCCTCGTGCAAAGGAAAAGGTGCTGGGAGCATTAAGAAGAGCCCAAGAATAACATAGTAAAAAAGCTTTGAAGTCAGGTGTATAAGTGTGATCCTGAACTACTGGTGGAATTTCACCAAGATTCACTGTTTAACTCTGTTAGGTAAAGGCAGTACAGGATTGTCTAAAGAAATGAGACAAGAGAGGCGGTGTGTTTGAGAGTCCCTCTAGTGAACCCTAATTTAGCACAAGTGTGTTTTCACCTTCAGGAATAATTTCAAGCACCAACCAACATACCCTAAGAAATATCCAGCTGCACCACCCATGGTCAGGGACTGGAGCCGTCTTAGCTTTGCCAGAGCAGTGGTGGCAGCACACAGCTGTATTTTCAAATGTCTTTGTGGTAGGAGCAACTTGGGGCCATGGATAGAAAAGTATAAACATCAGCTGCAGGCAGTGGAAAGCCTTAGCCTGAGTTTATTTTCTCCTCGGTCCTCATTAGAATCACAAATGAAATGTTGACAACACATGAAGGAGCCTGCTTGTTGAACACAAATGTTTCCACTCCTATCAACCTCCAAACTCCGATAGTCATGCTTTATGATGAAAGCTAAACAGCCCTGGGGAAATGACTGCATGCTCTCTCTAATTACGCCAGGATGGGGGAAAGGGCCTCTGACCAGCAGTGACTGAGGAAGGGAGAGAGAAGTAGGTAAATCTCTCAAAACAACTACACTGGCACATAGTAGGCAGTCTACTGCAGGTTTCCTGGGATTCAATGCAAGGATGGGCCACTGAAAATGAACTAGTATGTGAAGCTGTCTGTTGTGAATCTGGGTAGAAGCTGCATCAAAGTCAACTCTCCTTGGGTTATGGGAGCGTGTAACTGACAAGCAGAGTTTGTAGATTGAGGTGCAGAACACCCTTAGTGAGATGACAGCTAAGTTGAGGTCAAGGCCTGACTCAGAATCTGCAAAGGTGGTGAACAAAGTCCTACCTATAAGTAAAATGCTCCCTGGGACTCAGTTGCTTTTATTCCCAACAGATAAATGCCACTTGATGCAATTTAATTTTCTAGTTGGTACAAGACACACAGTTGCAGAGAAGATACAGTGTGTTGTGCTGCTATGAGCAAAGGTATTTTTGCTAAGATGCTTACATCCAGAAATTTCAGACTCCTCACAGCAAATCACCAGTTGGGTTCCTCTGTATGATGATAAGACTGACGATCATAGAGATTAGATTATTTATTTAAAGCCACACAGCCATTAACTGTGAAAGGCTGAACTGGAAGTGAGATGCTCTCAGATTCCATGCTTTCAACAAGGATACTATTCTAAAGAGAAAAAAAAAATCTGACACATGGAGGGTTGGAATACTGAGAAGGGACCGGAACTCGTGAGTTAAAATATAAGTCCTGTCTGAGACAATTATATTTTCCAGCAAATTTTCAGGTTCTTTGCATCAAAGAGCTGACATATAGGAAAACCTTAAAGAGAAAGAAATACCCTACAGATTCATTATTGCATCCCAAGTATGTACATTTAGTTCTAACTTGAAAATATAAAAAACATATTGTCATCTTTTACAGATATTGGACTGTTGTGTTACAGTAAAAGCACAAAAGCAAATAAAAATTCACCAAAGAGAATGTAACAGAATATTCATTTCAAGTGTAACATGAGTAAACAGTCAAACATGAACATGAATTTGATTCCAATTTATGCTCTTGGGGTAGGGACAAAAGTAGCCAATCAAAAAACTAAGTAAAACAACGTGTCATTGTGAGGCCTTGGCCAGACTTCTTAAGCTGCCATATTTCTGAATCCTTTTGTTTCTTTCATTATTTTATATCAACCAGCATCTGTCTATGTTTATTCCATCAACCTCACGAGCTCACTAATTACATTTAATCAGACTTATCCAAAATGCATCTTGAACACTGTATAGTCAGGCTTATAGGCAAACCAAGTACTGAAGTGGAGGTTGGGAAGTCATTACAATGTGAAGTGCAGAATTGCCCTAATCTTGACAGTACAAGGTGAATGGAAAGAAAAATGCAGGAAATAGTGATAGCTCACCCAGTAGAACTCACACGTTGTTTTGTGTGAGGGCTCAGATTTGAGTGCTGGCACCATATGGAAGCACCATGGACAACAGCAGGGGGTGCTTCTTGATGAAGTTTTGTTGCAGTGGTGTGTTTCCTGTCTGTGTCTCTATTCTCTCTCTCTCTCTCTCTCTCTCTCTCTCTCTCTCTCTCTCTCTCTCTCTCCTACCTTCCCCAGGAGAATAAGCCAAGAAGAGAAGGATGAATACCTGATGATCTTGCTGATACACAGAACTTAAGAAATGGCAGCAAGGGAAAACACAAAGTAAAACTTGGCCTGGGTTTGGTATATTGCACCAGAGTAAAGAACTTTTAGGAAGAAGGGGAGGGGTGAGTGTTTTGAGGTCCTGGTATATGATGGAAAAGGAACTAAGTTGGGGATGAGAGTATTTTGTAGACACCTATCACTGGGAAATGAGAAATTATACCCACATGTCAACAACTATACTGTTAACTATTAGCCACCAACCCCACCACCACCAAAAAAAGTATTGGAAAACCTGGATACACATATACCAAAAAATTAGATTAACCACTATCAGATACCAGATATAAAAAGTAATCTGAAATGGCCTAAAGGACTGGATGGTGGCACAACTGGTTGGCATATGCATTATCATGTATAAGGACCCTGCTTTAATCCCCCAGCCCCCAACTGCAGAATAAAACCTTCATTACTGGTGAAGCACTGCTTCAAGTGTCACTCTCTCTTTTTTTTTCTATCTTCCTCTTCACTTTTGATTTACCTCTATCTCTATCCAGTAAGTGAATAAACAAAAATTAAAAAATAGATTTTTTAAAAATTGGATTAAAGACATAACTATAAAATGCATATAGAAAAAGATCGTATGCGATTTGACTTCAGTCTTAGTCTTTCAGGATTTGACCCCAATAGTAGAGGAAACAAAAAGTAAACACAGGACTAGAGCACACTAAAAGAATTTTGTATAGTGAAAGAATTCATCAAAATCAAAAGTCGACCTATTGAATGAGAGAGAACACTTAAAAATCATACATCTAGATAAGAGACCATGTCTAAAATATAAAATGAACTCACAAACATAAAAAATGGAGAAAAAAATAATTCAATTAAAAAATGGGCAGAAGTCCACCTGTATATTAGATGTCAGGCTCAGGCAAAAACTAGTAAAGTCATGGGCCCTCTGGAATATACCTAAAAGAGACCTACTAGCTTTTTCCAAAATGAAGACCCCAATCTTCATCTGCAATATTCATGCCTTTAGGTTCATGATTAGTCAAAAATTTGTTCTGCATATAACTTAACTTTTTCAGCCACCAGGCTCCAGATGATACCATGATGCCAGCCAGACTTCCTTGGCCAGAGGACCCCACCACGTGTCTTGAAGCCTCACCTCCCCAGATCTCTGCCCCACTAGGGAAAAACAGAGACAGGCTGGGAGCATGGATCAACCTGCCAATGCTCATGTTCAGCAGAGAAGCAGTTGCAGAAGCCAGACCTTCTACCTTCTGTACTCCACAATGAACCTGGGCCCATACTCCCAGAGGAATAAAGAATAGGGAAGCTATCAAGGGAAGGGATCGGAGAGGGAGCTCTGGGGGTTGCCAATGTGTGAAAACCCTCTTATACTATGATCTTGTCAATGTTTCCATCTTATAAATAAAAAAATTTTTTTAAATGTGCAGAGGATATAAATGGACATTTCTCCACAGAAGATATATTGATGTTCACTCCAACCCCCATAACATTGGAAGAAGTTTTAGTGCTATGGTGTCTTTGCCTTTCTCAGTATCTTTTTCCCCCCTTTCTGCCTGAAAAAGTCAGCCCTATGATGACCAAAATCAAGAAAACAAATACTGATGACCAACAGGTACATAGAAAGATGTTCATGATCACTTATTATAAGGGAAATTTAAGTTAAAATCACTATTATCTCATATCTGTTAGAATGGCTCTTGTCAAAAAGACAAGAAATAAGAGTCTAGAGGCTGCAGAGGAAGAAGAATGCCCGTACATGGCTGGTAGGAATGTAAACATATGTGACAGCTATGGAATCAGAATGCAGACTCCTCAACAAATTTAGAATGGAAATTCCACAAGATTCAGTGATTTCACTCCTGAGTATCCAAAGAATATGAAAATGACAATTAGAAAATATATATACATGTCCTATGTCCCTTCAAGTTTGATTTGCAGCTACCAAGATTTGTAAGTAAGTGAAGTGTCCATGCAAAGATAAATGGATAAAGATGTGCATCTGCATACTATTCAGCCATCAGAAAAGTGAGACATTGTCATTTCTGACAATATGGATTGAACTTTAAGGTATTACACTAGGTGAAGTAAATCATGTGTAAGACTTCACTCATCTGTAGAAAACTAAGAAACAAAAATCAGTGCACAAATAAAACAAAAAAAAAAACCATGTAGGTACAAAAAACACATTGGTGGTTACCAGAGAAATAGTGATGTGGGTATTTACAATCCATCTATCTATTTGCAGCAAATTTGACACCTTGGTCAAGTGACTAAGTTCTCTGTGCTTCTATTTTCATCCACTCAGTCAGCATTCAATATTGCTTTAGTGACTTTTTTTTATATTATGTAGTAGTATAAAAAATATAGGAAGAAATAAGAGAAGGTATTTTAAGCTTATAGAATAATGAGCTGTCAGCTTTACATGAGATAATGTAAATAAAATGTGTAGACAGAAACCTTTCATCTCTTCAACACCTATGACTTTTCTGTTTCCAAGGCACACATCTAGACAATTTTCTTCCAACATAAATAAAAATTATGGAAAATGCATTCTTTTTCAAATTGTTTCATTTCACTGAACAATTTATTGTGACTATGATCCCAGGTGAGTATATTTAGCTCTGATTTATTCTTTTTAAAATAACTGTTTAGAATTACTTGGGAGAAAGAGCTGTTTAGGTTTCCTGGATTTCAAGAAAACATAATTTTTTTAAATCTTTTTTTCTAAGATTTTATTATTTTAATTTTTTTCCTTTTGTTGCCCTTGTTTTTTATTGTTGTTGTAGTTATTATTGTTGTTGTTATTGGTGTCGTCATTGTTAGGACAGAGAGAAATGGAGAGAGAAGGGGTAGACAGAGGGGGGAGAGAAAGAAAGACACCTGCACACTTGCTTCACCACATGTGAAGTGACGCCCCTGCAGTTGGGGAGCCAGGGGCTCAAACCCGGATCCTTATACCGGTCCTTGCGCTTTGCGCCACATGCACTTAACCTGCTGCGCTACCTCCTGACTTCCAGAAATAATCAATTCTTACTCGTAATTATTTATTCTCTGGATGGGAAGTACATGCTAAATGGGCCAATTTATACTATAAAGCATATAAAGGGGAAAGCATACAGGAAGTGAATACATAGGAAATAGATGGAAGCTAGGACAGTTTTGAAATCATTGTTAAGAGTCCACACAAATACTACTCTGACGGTGTATCTGAAGCATGTTCCAATATGTGGGGTACTGCATTTGAGACCAGATCGGGGTGCTAGGAACCCCTCACAGTAGTGTCCTCCCCTCTTGAAAGTGGGGTGATCTGATCAGAGATTGGGTACTTCTCTGAAATTACTGGCTCACATACAGAGTTACCTTGTACTTCTCAGGTCTGGCTCACAAAAGAGAGTGGGAGAGAGAAGGCATTCAGACACTGGCATGCAGATCACATATACCCTCTGTTTTCAAAGTGAAGTTAGAAGGAATGAATTGGCCAAATCTCTGAGTACAGGAATATAATTGCAGTCGGAGACTGCAATTCCTATCTTTCAAATGCCACTTAGAGTCAGCAGAAGAAAGACAGAGTCAAAGAACACTTTGGGCAATGAGTCATTGCTCTTATAATCCATCACTATGGTGTTTCTTTGCTTATTTCTAGAAGATTCCTATTTTAGTTGGAAGCAGCCAGCATAGACCCTCTGAGGTACAAGAATACACATACTAATAGAAGGCATCATGTTCAATCATCTATTCCACCAACCCAGTACATCTTTTGTCCTATGATCCATAGTCTTCCCAGTATCCAGGGACATAGTACTATCCTTTGGATGAGAAAACTGAGGTTCAGAGGCAATCTGCCTAAGACCACATCACCATAGAGCATTATTAGCATAAATGTGTGCTTCCTTGTGTCTAGTGTCCCCACAGGCATCTTTTATTGTCAACAGAAATATCTCCTTTTATTTTTTTGTTGTTGCCTCCAGGGTTATCACTTGGGCTCAGTGCCTGCAGTATGAATCCACTGTTCTTGGAGGCCATCTTTTCCCCATTGCTGCTGTTGCTGTGACTGTTGTTGTTATTGTTGTTGCAGCTGTTATTGTTGGATAGGACAGAGAGAAATCGAGACAGGAGGGGAAGATAGAGGGGGGGGAGAAAGATAGACATCTGCAGACCTACTTCACCACCTGTGAAGTGACCTCCCTGCAGGTGGGGAGCCAGGGGCTCGAACCAGGATCATTGCTCAGGTCCTTGCGTTTTATGCTATGTGCACTTAACCTGCTGCACCACCACCTGACCCTAGAAACATCTTAAGACTTCAGTTCATGTAAGGTGAACTCTAGTTCTACTAGATACAACTATTATATCACCTCCAAGCAATCAAATCATTTGACTGGACAACCCCATTAATTTTGTAGGAAGGGAGCCATTCAAGCCAACTCAAATATGCTGACCAGAATGACAAGACTTGAGACATGAGCAGGTCCTGGAGATTATCCTTCCCAGCCCCCTTATTTTATAGGTATTTGGGTCTGCCCAGCTGGGTGGTAGAAAACTGGCATGGCTGCTGGATGGCAAGGTGGGTGGTGACAGTAGTAACTGGAAAGTGGAGGAGAGCAGGGCTTGCAAACTATGCCCTGTGTGGGGATCTGATCCAGTGTACTCCCTGTTTTTGAACATAAGCACATCCATTTGCTTCCAGATGTCCAGAACCTGGATGCCAACCTTATGGGTAATTGTCAACATGTATTAAGGCACTTTGGGCTATATCATGTAATATAGTATTTAATCCTAGGAATCATCTCTTTAATCAGGACTATGCTTAGCATGAGGTCCCCAGCGGTCATGTCACCTGTCCAGAAAGAAGGAACTGATGAGTGTCAAAACTGTGCTTACATTCAGACCCATCTGACTTAAGGTCCACACTTAGCTACTATTTTATCTTCCTGGGTACCAGGGACTCCATATTCTCCTGCTTCAAGAAAAGCCCAGATGGGGCCACATTATGACTCATTTAGTAGAACACACATGTACAAGGAACTGGATTCAAGCCTCTTGTCCATACCTACAGGGGAAATGTCAGGAATGGTGAAGCAGTGCTGCTGGTCTCCCTTTCCCTCCCTCTATCTACCTCCTCCTCCCCTTTCAATTTCTCTGTCTCTATCCTAAATTAACAAAGACATAAATAATATCATTATAGTATAAACTAAGTGAAATGAAAGATTAAAGAAAGAAAAAAAACTGCTTTGACCACAGATATGGGGGGTACCTCCACAGGTGGGAGGGGAGATTTGGCAGGTGCCAGGAGAGCTACCCACACCCACATCTCAATCCCTGGCTGGCAAGTCCCCAACAGCTTCAATTAAAGGAAAGTCCCAGCTCACAGATGTCAGAGCCTCCTGGGGAATGAGGGTGTTGGGGGTGGGTGGGAGGCGATAGTATCATGGTTTTCTCTTTGAAAAAATAAATAAATAAAGAGGAAAGGACCAGAACCTTTGCATTGGGAAACAATGAAAGATGGAAAAGTATTTCTACATGCTCACACATGGGAAAAACAGTCCAGCTGTATGTGTATATGGGGGTGGGATAAGTGAAGAAGATGCTGAGCAGTATCTGGGGGTCCAGGGAGAAATGACAGTGACATCCACTCAAGGAAACTGGGCTAGGAATTTCAGGGCATCAGGGTCCCTGTCAATACAGCTAATCCCCACAGATGTGAACTGCATAAGCCTTGGATGGCCCAACAAGTGCTCTGCAGACACTGTGTCAGCCTGCAGCAGGCCAGTGTGTCCTCATATTACACACTCTGCTGGCTCTGTTGCTAACTCCCTCTCTGCTCCTACAGCCCAGCCCCCCGATTAAAGAGCTATGTCCTGTGTCTCCCCCCACCCCACAAAAGTTGGCTCAGGCATGGTTCATAAGTCAACAGAATTTAGAAGCCATGGCTGGATTAAGGGGACCGTTTCATTTTGGTGGCCTGGACTTCAAGCAGATTAAATAATCAAAAAGGCTGAGGTGCTGGGGTCATGTTTAGAGGCTAAAGCTGTTCAAAGAGGGTTGATGGATATTCTTTCTGGGGCTCACCTTCTGAATGGGAGAGGCAAGGGTGATCTGGCTGGGGGAGCAGACGCTTTAAGAAAGCAGAGGGCATAGTCAAAAAGATCCTCTTATGACAAACAATCCCAGCCAGATGGAGGCAAAGGAAGGAATGCCTGGATAATGCTTGGTCTCCTGAAAGCCACGGCTGTTTTCTGCATTGAAGAAAAGCACAGACTGGAGTCCGGCGACATGGATGAAAGGACCAGGCTTTGAATCTGCCAGGCCCTCAGTTTTTTTTTATCTGTGGGTTAAGAGACGTGGGTCTGGGTTCAGCAAGGCAGCCCGTGAAGACTCTACCATGAAAGGTGAGCCCTGATTTCTTTATATCCTAGTGACTCAGAAGAAGGAGAAATAGTGATAGGGGCTACTTGAAAGAGAAATAGCTCAGTTGGGTAGTGTGCTGCTTTGCCATGACAGTGAACCATATTGGAGCCAGCCCCCCAACAGTGAGTGGGGGGTGGGGGTTAGGGGGAGAACAAGAAAATAAGCCCCTCTCCAGTGAGTGGGGAGGGTAGAGATTAGGGGGAGAACAAGAAAATAAGGAGGGATGGAATCTGACAAATTTATAAGTTGCCTTTGTCAAAATGACAGACAAATGTATATTTAAAAATTCTCTGAAAGGAGGGTCTAAGCTTGTGGCATGTTAGGGGCAGAGGAATGAGGGGTAGCCTTCCCAGCCATGCCACAGATGTGCACCTGTCTTGTTGGTTTGGCATGGGCCACTTCACAACAAACACAGAGCTCCAAGTTCAGGGTCCTTTATCATCCACTTTGGGATGTGGGCAGTGGGGCAAGATAAAGAACAAACTGTTGATAACCTGAGAAAACCAAGTCTTGCATGAATAAACTAATGCATTCTGGGGAAACCATGTTCTCTGGTTTAAGATGTTGATTTCCTGCAAAGAATTAATTCTTGAGAAGCACAGCTAAAGTGCAGAAGGTCAACTCATCTTGGAAGGGAAGGCTTTGAAAGGAGTCACAGAGATCATTTGCAATGTTATAGAAGGGAAAGCAAGGGTTTGCTCTGTTATATTTTGAAAAGGAGTGGGGATTGTGTTGTTTTTCATCCATTAGTTAAACTAATCTGAGAAGAATCTCCTTCAGAAGACTCTCCAAACTTCTTCCTTAGAGCCAAAAAGCAGTGCTTATATCAGTGGAGAATTCCAGGGACACATGAAAACAGGCTCCAGTGCATGTGACAGTCACAGTGTATTTTTCTCTATTTAAGGCCCCAAACAGGCAAACAAACAAAAACCCTTTCAAGAATGTTCTTTATAGGAAATTAACCATCCTAAGTCTTAAATATTATTTTTGTGGCCTGGCGGATTCCTCTCACAAACTGACAAAATGCCTTGACACATGCTTGCCATATTTTGAAACTGAAATCTCAAGAAAGAAGGTGGGAATAATACAGTTACTTTAAAGAATGATCTAGCAGTATCTAAGAACATGGAAACCCAGCATACTTTCTGAATTTTACAAGGAGACCCCTGCCTCTTGTGAAGGACTCTAGGGGATTGTAGCCACTTCAACATGTAACTGAGGAAGCTAGTGCAGGGGAATTTTTTTTTTTTTGCATAATGTCTAATGAGCTTGCTATAAGTCAAACGCCTGTCAGTGGCTATATATATTAAAATTAGTATGGTCTCCCCATGGAAAACAGAAGTGAAAAAGGAACGAATGTAGGAATGTGCTTTCTTTTTATCCATATTGACACATCAGTTTTGGGGAGAATAGATTGCAGAAGAAAACATGCTGATGAGTATGTTTATTAATCAAACAGTATGCATGCAGAAGACTTTCATGCCTGAAGCTCCCAAGTCCAGGTTCCACCCCCAACAACACCATAAGCCAGTGTTGAGCAGTGCTCTGGTCTTCCTCTCTGGTTCTTTCTCTCCTACTCTGACTAAAATAAATAAATCATTTAAACAAAAAAAGTATGTAGTACAGTATGAAGTGTGTGTGTCTGTATGTGTATTTGACTTGTCACTTAGCCTGGCTATACTGGTGTCTGGCCTAAAGTATGTGCTACATGCTATTTGCTATAGTAGCCATTAAGTATTACAAATCCACTGCACCTGGGGGCCATTTTATTCTTGTGTTGTTTGCATCCATTAGCTAAACTAATCTGAGGAGAATCTCCTTCAGAAGACTCTCCAAACTTCTTAGCGTCAAAAAACACATCAGTAGAGAATTTCAGGGACAAGAAAACACTTTATTCTTCTCTCTCTCTCTCTCTCTCTCTCTCTCTCTCTTTCTTCCTTTCCTTCTTTCTACTTTGTTTGTTAGGGCAGAGAGAAATTGAGAAGGGAAGGGGTGGATTGAGAAGGAAAGAGAAAGCTAGAAACCTGCAGGCTTGCTTCACCACTCCTGATGCATCTTCCCAGCAGGTGGGGAGTGGGGACTTGAACCCAGGTTCTTGTACATGGTAGTGTGTTTGCTTAACTGGATGTGCCACAACCCTAGATCCCTACACATTCTTTTTACAAGGTTTAGAGAAATACATCAGTAATGATGTGGAGAAAAGAATTCCTGTTGAAAAGCCTGGTAGGTACCAATTAAAGATGTGAAAATCTAATAGTGATATATGGTTTATTTGAGTTAAGATAAAAAACAAGGTGAAAGGCATAGGCAGCCTATAGAAAACTGATAGCATTTTTATTGCTAATTCCTCTCTATTATTTTGATGCCACTTTGGTAAAAAGGGAGTTGGGGGCAATCATCAGATATGGAATTATTATACTTGCAAAGATGGGTATCAATATGCAAGAATATGTAAGATTCACTTTCTGTTCCCTCCTACAGCTATGATAACTGCTAAAATCATGTGGCTCTTTAAATTAAACCATAAATAAAAACTCAGATGCTTGCTGACAGCGCCTACATGCAAGGGGAAAGCTTCATGAGTGATAGAACAGGGCTGCAGGTGTCTCTCTCTTTCTCCTCTATCTCTCCCACCCCTCTCAATTTCTCTGTCTCTGTCTCACATACACACACACATACACACACACATGTGTACACATACAAACACGATATTTAAAAGAATTTAAAAGAATTCAGGCCTTCAGTTATGTGTCCCAAGCTCCCATAATTTAAAATTAATAGATTAATAGCAACTATAATGGACAGTAGATACAGAGCATTTTCATCACCAGAGAAAGTTCTACTGGACAGTGTTGATCTCGAGATACCTTCAAGATTCATAACTAGCTAAACTCCCTATCATTGCTCTTCTATATTTCAGACCTCAAATATACCTGCTAAACATTACAATGATGTAAACTCTCCCGTCCTCTCCAACATTTTTCTATGATCCTACTTGATATTCTTGAGTCCTATATTCTGACAAATTCCAACTCACTAAGGAATCATCATTTTCAAGTTTTTTGATAATATTTATCAGAGTTTGTGGCAGTTATCCATAGTAGGTACATACCTGTTTCAGTCTAACTTTGCAAAATAAATAATAATAATAATAATAATAATAATAAGAAGAAGAAGAAGAAGAAGAAGAAGAAGGAGACGGAGAAGGAGAAGAAGAAGAAGAAGAAGAAGAAGAAGAAGAAGAAGAAGAAGAAGAAGAAGAAAAAGAAGAAGAAGAAGAAGAAGAAGAAGAAGAAGAAGGAGGAGGAGGAGGAGGAGGAGGAGGAGGAGAAGGAGAGGAAGAAGAAGAAGAAGAGTATAAGAAGAGAACATGGTGAGTAATAGAGATCCTTCCTGGTTGTAGAAGATGGTAGCTGGCCAGAACCTCAATCTAAATCAATTGAAAAGCAATCTAAGGCTTGTATCACTTACAAACCAGTTCCTCTGTCTCCTATCTTTTTTCTGTTTGTCTCAGGTGAACTTCTCCTGCTTTCCAGTGTGATTTTTCTGCTCCAAGGGGCATGTGGCTGTCCAGAGAAGTGCCGCTGTCACTCACCTTCCCATTCTGTAGACTGCCGCCTCCAGGGTCTGGAAGCCATCCCTTCTGATCTGCCTTCCAGAACTCTAACTCTGCACTTACAAGATAACCTGATCCATCAGCTCCCTGCATATGCCTTTCAGTCCATGCTGCAGCTCACAGTCTTGAACTTGTACAACAATTCCCTTTCACAGCTGACCCCAGAAGTCTTTCATGGCCTTCAGCACTTGCAGGTCTTAAACCTATCCCAGAACTCCCTGCATTCCCTAGAAAGCAGCCTTTTCCATTCCCTTCCCCAGCTGAAGGAGCTTGATTTATCATCAAATAGCATTAGCCATCTTCCCGCATCCCTGGGTGGGCCTTGGAAAAACCTGATTATATTCGCTGTTCAACAGAACTGGCTTCAGCAGCTGGATCGAGCACTCCTAGAAACCATGCCCAGTTTGAGGCTTTTACTTCTCAAGGACAACCTCTGGCAATGCAATTGTCACTTGCTTGGTCTGAAACTCTGGCTGGAGAAATTTATCTACAAAGGTCAGTAGTTTCGATTTAGAAATTCTCAGCTGGGTGTTACTAGTATTGAAGGAAAGGCATCCATTCTCTCCATTAGAAAGGATGTTAAGGAGTTTATAAGGAGGGCAGCATGGGATTATCACACTGGTATAATTTCATAAACAGAAACAGACAAGTGAGTCATTATAGTGTTTAAAGTCAGGTACTTATTGGGGCCAGGTGATGGCACACTCTGTTGAGCACATGCTACCGTGCTCAAGGACCAAGGTTCGAGACCCTGGTTCCCAACTACAGGGGAGGAAGCTTCATGAGCAGTATTGTTCAGGAAAGCAGTGGGGGAAATGTGTCTCTTTCTCTCTTTCCCTCTATCTGCCTCTCCCCTCTGAATTTCTCTCGGGCCTGTCACATAAGAAAAGAAGGAGAGGGGAGTCGGGCGGTAGCGAAGCGGGTTAAGTGCAGGCGGCACAAAGTGCAAGGACCTGTATAAGGATCCCAGTTCGAACCCCCGGCTCCCCAACTGCAGGGGAGTCACTTTGCAAGTGGTGAAGCAGGTCTGCAGGTGTCTATCTTTCTCTCCCCCTCTCTGTCTTCCCCTCCTCTCTCCATTTCTCTCTGTCCTATCCAAAAATGACGACATCAATAACAATAATAATAACTATAATGATAAAACAACAAGGACAACAAAAGGGAATAAATAAATAAATACATATTTAAAAAAGAAAAGAAGGAGAGAAGGATGGGAGAAAAGAAAAGGTATGGAGGGAAGAAGAAAGAAAGGAAGGAAGGAAGGAAGGAAGGAAGGAAGGAAAGAAAAAGAAGTGGCCACTGGGAGCAGTGAATTCTACAGACACTGAGCTTCATGTATAAGTAGGATTCATGTAGCTGACATTCTGCTTTTGACTAACAATAACACTAGCTTATTTATCTGGAAACTACAAGTCTTTAAGAACTCCATTGCCACCTGAACATTTACACAGATCCAAGTGACATTAAATTCTAACTTTTAAGTGCATACCAATCAGGGGCATGCCTAGCTCTCTTTGGGACTTTGTTCCCTCTTTGTCTGCTCTTCACCATTTGACAGCTGCCCCTGTCCTTTTGGCAAATACGATTGTCATTGAAACTGAATGTAATAGGTCTTCTTCTCTAAAACCACATATTATTTCTTTAGCCAGATGGTAAATGCAAAGAAAGAAATACTAGAACAATAAAGATAAGGAGCTCTGGAAATCACCCAGGGGTCAGCAAACCATAGCTTAGGGGCCAAATCAGGTTCACCTCCTGATTTTGTAAATAAAGTTTTATTGAAACATGGCCATGCACATTTGTTCAGTACTGTCTGTGGCTGCTTTGTTTTCTAAGGACAAAGTTGGCAAACTAAGACCGAGACAATATCACAGAGTCTAAACTATTTACATAAGGCTAGCCTATTATCCATAGAAAATAGAGGGCCAGAGAAGTTTGTCACTGCCCAAGATCACAGAGGAGCAGCACAGATGAGAAGAGAATTCTGATTCTGAGTTCTTAACCCTACATTCTTTCTTCTGCATCACATTGCTTTGTCCTTACATTTCAGACTTCACTCAGTCGTTCATCCCTATCTTTGAGAACATATTATGTGCTAAGTACTTTCCTAGGCACTGAAACACAAACAAAGAAAAAGAAAGAAATCAGTGAACAAGAAAACTGCTACCAGCATGGAGGGGACATGTAGATAGTAGAAACAGATGTAAGATAACTGATAAATATCCCCATTCAGAGAGCAGTTTGTTCTAGAGAAAAAATGAAGCAGACAGGGAAAGTGGAGAGGAGTAAGGGTCCACACTCTCCCTTTTCAATTGTATTTGTTTGTTTATTTACTTATTTATTTTTGCCTCCAGGGTTATTGCTGGGGCTCTGTGCCTGCACCACGAATCCACTGCTCCTGGAGGCTATTTTCCCCTTTTGTTGCCCTTGTTGTTTAAGGTTGTTGTGGTTATTATTATTGTTGTTATTGGGTAGGACAGAGAGAAATCGAGAGAGGAGGGGAAGACAGAGAGGGGGAGAGAAAGACAGACACCTGCAGACCTACTTCACTGCCTGTGAAGTGACCCCCCCCCTTCAGGTGGGGAGCCAGGGGCTCAAACTGGGATCCTTATGCCGGTCCTTGTGCTTTGCACCATGTGCACTTAACCTTTGTACCATGTGCACTTAACCTGTTGTGCTACCAGCTGACACCTGGTTGTATTTATTTTTATGAGAGAGATAGAGATAGAGTGATAGATATAAAGACAGACAGAGGAACCAGAACACTGCTCAATTCTGCCATATGGTGGTGCTGGGAGTTGAACCTGGAACACCAAAGCCTCAGGAAAAATGTCTTTTGCATAATCATTATGCTGTCTCCCCAGCCCCTGGAGGTCCCCTTTTACACAGGATGAGCAGGGAAGCCTCTCCAAGGAGGTAACACAGAAGAGCATAGCCTGAACAACAACAAGGAATGAACCATGAACTAAGTCAAGGATAATCGTTCCAAGAGCCTGACAGGCAAGGTGACCAAGGGACAAGAATGGCTAGCACAGAGGACTAGAGTGAGAGCCAAGATAAGGCAGCACATGCACTCAATGCCAGATCACACAGGAACGTGTAGGGCAGGCTGAGATGCCTGCAATGTTATTTTCAGTGAGATGAAAATCTCTGGGAGAATTCTAGTCAGGGAACACTGTGATCCAATTACATCTCTAAAGGTTACTCTAGTGACCATGGGCCATGGATGAAGGAGGGGAGGGTGATGAGGAGATAGTGACTTCTCAACCAGGGAAGAGATGCTGGGGCCTAGTGAGAGTAGTGAGAAGAGATCAAGGATAGGAGCTGTCTGGATTACTGCATAGATGGAAAGGACTAGTGGATAGGCGTGGGAGAGGAAAAATAGAGAGTAATTGTGGGAAGTCCAATTTTTCTTTGGTCCTGCAGAATACACAAAGAAATGGTGATAACCTGTAACTTACAATGAAAATGGGGAGAATAATCTGTGTGGGAGGAAGTAAATCAATTTGGGGCATGTCAAGTTTTAGAAGTCAATTATATATCCAACATGTTTGAGCTAGAACTCAGGTACATAGCAGAACTGCAGACATGAATTGGGGTGGGGCTAGGAGGTGGCAGGTGGTGGCTCACCTGGTAAAGTGCACACCTTACTATTACTGATGACCTGGGTTTCAGCCCATTTCCCACTTTAAAGGGGGGAAGCTTCATGAATGGTGGAATGGAGCAGCAATGTTGTCAGTTCCTCCTTCTCTGTCGTCTTTCACCCTCTGTCAAAACAGAAAGGGGCTCTGGGCAGTGGCACACCTTGCAGAGTGCACACATCACCATGCGCAAGGACCTGGGTTGAAGCCCCTGGTTCCCACCTGCAGTGGGGAAGTATCATAAGCAGTGAAGCAGTGCTGTGGTATCTCTCTTTCTCTCTACCTGCCCTTTCCCTCTCAATTTCTCTCTTTAGCTACAAAACAAAGAAATAAAGAGTCAGAAGGCAAGAGATACATGGCTGCTGGTAGAGATGGAGTTGTATAGTCACTGAAACACAGCAATAACCCTGGCGGCAAAATAAAAGAAAAAACAAACAGAAAAGAGCATGAACCTATAGAGAATCTATAGAAACTGGATGGAAGCAGCAAAAGGAAATGGGTCAAAGCACAGTACAAGCCCAAATATATGATACTGAATCAGGAATCCTCTCAATATAATAGCAGAGCATTCATTAACTAATTTTCAAGCTGACCTTCAACAGGAGCCGCAAACATCTTTCATCTCAAAGGGTGCAAACATAACTGGTTCCCATCTAGTGAAGGGCCTCTGGCTCTGGTGTTCTGGCCTAAATGGCAAAAGCTTAAACTGAAAAACTTGTGTTCACTGCAGAATGGCATCCTTGACCAAAGAGACATAGGTCTCAAGTCTGGAGTGCTAGAAGCAACATGGGCTGGAATGTAGCTCCCTCTTGCTGCTGAGCTTTGGGCAAACTGATGTCCATCACTAGCTCCAAGTATCACCCAGTAGGAATAGCCAGCTTGGGATTCTGTGTGGCTGCTCAGTGGTCCCTTGAGGTACAGCTGCTGAGAAAAGATAAAAGCCTTTTAGGGATGGAAGGGAAAAATCAATCTAGGGGCTGGGAGTGGGGGTGGGGGGGGTCAGGCAGTGGTACACCTGGTTGAATGTACATATCACCATGAACAAGGACCCGGATTCAAGCCCCCCTCCCAATACCCTCTCAATTACTATCTGTCATATCAAAAGAAAAAAGAAAGGGAAAAAAAAGCAGCTGCCAGGATCAGTGCCTTTGGTGAATGCCTAATAATGTTTCCCCTGAGAAAGCATGCTCATGAGTTTGGTAATTACTATTCAGTCTTCTCTCATCTCTGTAAGTAATCAAATTATCTAGGCTCACAGCTAGCTGCTTTGAGCATCTAATCTGGACTAGGTATTGGGCTAAGAACTTGACATACTCCACAGAGCAGTCTAATCAGGCATATTTCATTATCACCTGCTCCTTCTTTCACTTTCCAAATGAGCAAGCTGATACACACAATGGTCAAGCTGCTTAGTGTCATACAGAGCTAAGTCATGGTCAGACTCAAGATAGGAATCTTGCTTCTTCTAAGTCTCTTAAGTGAGACTTGTAGTCTGATGGTGAGAAGATGAGTGATCAGCCTGCTGGAAACTTCTCACATTGTCTGCTTTCATGAAACTTTATGGGAGTGGGACCCTCAAGTATCCATGGTAGGGGGTATTCATTGTGGGAGACTTGGGGGAGGTGAGGCACTATCTTCCTAAAGGGTTTCCCTGAGAGTCACTGTATGAATGAACTTCACAGACTTCAGAGAAGGGGAAGTAGAGAGAGGAAGTCAATAGAGTGAGAAAAACATATATCCCAGGGCATGAATGGATTTTATTGTTGATCTGCCCACCTATAACCTGCGTGATTTGAAATGAGAGCTACTCACTATAGCGAAGTTATGAAAACTTACCTAATAGTCCTTTGTAATCTATTAATCCAGATACAAATAAGTTGTTTTATGGTAAGGAAGGAAGGAAGGAAGGAAGGAAGGAAGGAAGAAAGGAAGGAAGGAAGGGAGAAGACTATTTGTTTAAAACCAATCAGAACTCAATGATCAGAGTCAGAATAGACTATTAGTCTAGTATTCTTTCTAGAACACCCCCATCCAGACACAAGAGCAGCAGTCAATATGACTGAGGTAATAACTCACCTGGTAGAAATATGAAACTGGTCCAATAACCTAGTGGGAATTTTTCCCTTGAACTTAAAAATGGTACAAGGCCTTAGGAGTCAGGTTCATTGGATTTAGTCCCATGAACTTTTTAAAACTAAAAAAAATTACTGTTAAATCCTCAGACACTCCAACAACTATCCCACCTTCCCACATAGTCTAAGTGTTGGTAGACATAGGAGGTCTTGGATGGTCACATAATATCATCATAATGGGTATATGTTTTGCTTATTTATATGAGATTCCTCATGGAAAATTGGCACAAAAGGTCTCTTGTTCGCAGGCCCCCATTGCCCCATTGTCCTCAGTTTTTGCATTGTTTTCTCCTCAGTATTTATAATACAAAGGTTACCTGAAGGTTTACTGAATTCTCAGTTGGGCATAATTAACAGGTTCTCATGTGACACTTTTAGCATCTAGCCAACTTACAAATCCAAATTTTATGACTTACAAGTCATAAAATTTGGTTGTTCAATTCTTTGGCTCCAGGGGTGAGGGATTAAGGGGTTTTTTATACATTGCCTCTGCCCCAGTCCTGGTAGTATGCTGAGGATTTGGGAACACAGTTGGGTTAGGCTCTGTGACCAACTTTTGCTTTTGTCTTTGCAAGGGGGAGTGACGGATGGTGTTGCCTGCCTGTCCCCAGATACTTGGAAGGGAGAAGACCTTCTCAAAATCCCTCACGAGCTTTACCCACCATGCCTGGGGCCTGCTCCAGACCTGGAGTCCTCCTGGCAGCTGCAGCCAGGGTCTGACCGCCAGGCTGCCCTGAGGCCCCCTGAGGGCCACTCAGAGTGTGAGTTCAGACCCAAGCCCAGGCCAGTCAGCCTGCGCCATGCCATGGCTACTGTGGTCATTACTGGGGTTGTGTGTGGAATTGTGTGCCTACTGATGCTAGCTGCTGTCATCTACGGCTGCACCTATGCAGCCCTGACCGCCCAGTGCCATAGGCAACCCCTGGAAAGAACCAGCAGGCCTGCAAAGGCAGAAGGGAAAGAGCTGTTTGACAGTTTGCCTGCCTGAGTTCTTGCCTCTCAAATGGCAATGAGCCATTTAGGACATGTTTGAGTAGGGCTGACATGGCCAGTGGTAACCGTCTCATTTTGCTTCACCCACCTACCCCCCAAAAATGTGTCTGTGAAAAACATATATATATATATATTCCTGGGAGAAACTGACATTAAACTTTTTGATTAAATGCCAAAGATGGAATAAAGATGGTACATGTGGGCCTGAGCAGTGGCACACCTGGTTGAATGCACATGTCATAGTGTACAAGGACCCAGGTTCAAGCTCCCAGTATGCACCTAAAAGGGGAAGGTTCAAGAGCAGTGAAGCAGTGCTGCAGGTCTCTTTCTCTCTCCCTCTCTATCTCCCCCTTCACTCAATTTCTGTCTATTCAAAATAAATAAAACTTAATTAAATATTTTGGGGAAAATATGGTATGTGTACTCTGTGCCTCAAAAGTTATTACAATGAGTTAATGCAAAGAGGGTTATCCATACACAAAGGGAAGATACCATGTCTTTCAAGTACATGTCATAGGATTGGGGAGGCAGCATGCTGGTTCTGCAAAAGATTTTCATACCTAGGCTCTGAGGTCCCAGGTTCAATCTGAGGTCCCAGGTTCAATCTTATTCAACCATAAGCTAGAGCGGTGCTCTGGTCTCTCTGTCTCTCTCTGTCTCTCTCTCTCCCTCTCTCTCTCTCCCTCTCTCCCTCTCCCTCTCCCTCTCCCTCTAACACAAATAAGTAAAATATTAAATAAAAAACTACTTGTCCCAGAATAAGTCGGGTTTATAGAAAGCAGCAAACAGAAATCCAAACCCATATGCAGTTGGCCTGAGAGCAGGATACATCACTGGAAACCTGCCCAATTTTATGTGCTTGGGAAGAGACCATGCAATCTTACCCAGGGGGCAATAAATACCTCTCTAATTCAAGTTCATGCTGGATCGGCAAGACTTTTAGATGTTGTGTATGTTACGTATTTAATGGGAGCGTCTGTTGGTTGGGAATTTTGTAGCTCACCACAAGAATCAGATTATATTTAATTTTCTAAATCAGAAAAACCATTTGGGGGCTTTAGAGGCCGCAGAGGAAGAGGAAGGTTCCACATTTAAAATCATGGGACTCAGGCCCAGGGTCTGGGGCATGTTTCTTGATGCAGAGGGTAAATAATATGGAAACACACAACAAGAGGGCACGGTGTCAGAATCTGGGGCAGATTGTAGAAGCCAAGCTGTCTCCCCTGAGCAAAGGAAGCTTTCCATCACTAACTCCCACAGCAAGAATGAACTGGGGGGGGGGGCAGAGGGTGTTGGAGATCTTAGCTTGTGAGTATCTGGGACTCGGGCTCAGTGTATAGAGAAGGCAGGCCTGCACAGTCACTCCCACACATAAACAGACTCCTCAGAGCAATCAGTTTCCCCACTAATGAGATGCAGCCGTGGTGGAGAGGCTGCCAGCAGCTGGTGACCACCACCCAGATTGTCTACTCAACACTGGGGAGAGGAAGTGAGGAGGAAGTCTGAAGAGAGTGGGAATAACCTGGGGACTGGAACTCCTCTATAGTAGCAGTCAACCTGAACATGACTTGGGCTTAGGGTTTCAGAAGAAAAAAGGGAAAAAAAATTAAAGATTAAAAAAGGAAAGTAACCAGGTGTGGCTCCCTTTTATGCCACCACGGACAGGGCCCTGAATTGTTGCATGCAAAGGGAGTTTTTGCAAATTGAATCATCATTTTAATGCAGCAGGGGAGCTCGCTATTTCAAGGAGCCTTTCATGGAATCTTTATGTAATGGGCTCCAGATTCATTCATGCATTTTTGTAAATTTGCATTTTTCTCAGTCTCCATTTTCTTAAAGTGGAATCTACCTGCACTCTTTGATAATACCCCATATTGCATGGGGCCACCTGTTAGGATTAAGGTCCTTTGACACAGCGGAATGAAAGTCATGATAAAAGCAGAGAATGGCAAATACAGGGCAAGCTGCCCCTCCAGAGGCCTTGGCAGACATCACTGTTCAATCCCAGCATTCTTTACAGCTGAGTTCAATGCCTCACAGATGCCTTCTTAAGAGCACTTAAGGCAGACAGGATTCATCAGAGTTGGTTCAAAGGATAAAACATTTGCTATTCAAGGTACTAACTCTACCTTGACACCGTTGGGCCATGTCAAAGTCAGTCAGGGTCCTAAATAAGTAGTTCATTCCATCACCTGGAATGTGAATGGGAGGTCCACACAGGAATTATTGTCTCTGTTTGATGTGGCCCAACACTTGTCTAAGAAGACCACAGAAAACAGCAGAACCCCACACAGAATACATACAGAGGTAATCTACACCAACCCAGAGTCCCAGAGTGCCTCATATCTACAAAGGGTACCCACAAATCCACAGGCTAAACATGAACCATCTTTCTGGAATAGCATTTAGACAAATGACTGGGTAGGTGGAAGGGTAAATATTTATTTAAGTATTTAATAATTAAATAATTTAAATTTATTTAATAATTAAATAATACTTATTTAATTATTATTGTTGTTGTTATTTTTCATCACTAGGACTTCACCATTCTGGGCTCACTTTGTCAGACAGAGTGGCAGAGACAGAGGGAGAGGAGATATCACAACACCAAAGCATCCATCTATGCTGGGGAAGGGGTGGGAAAACCTGGGTAGCAAGCATGGCTGATTAATTTATTTACTTATTTTAATGAGCAAGAGAAAGACCAGAGCACTGGTAAACTCTGGATTATGATAGTGCTGGGTATTAAACCTGGGGCATCCATTAAGAAAAACTGGTGTATCACCGCTGTACTCTCTCCCCAGGCCCAAAGTTTAAACTTTTGATGGTGATTTTTCCCTTGACTATTCAACTAAACCTGTAAAAGCTGAAGAACAGACTAAAAAAAAAAATCAACATGGATTTTAAGACAAAAGAGAGAGAGGGAGACACAGAGACAGAGACAAAGACAGACACCCTGGAGACAGTGAGACAGGTATGGTGTTGGTTCAGTTCTAGGCTCAGGTCCCTCCTTTCCAAAATGTCCCATGCACCACTTCAGTGGCATCCTGCATATGTAAGGACAGAGCTATCACTTTCCAAGTAAAGAAAAAATCTTGCTTTCCCTGGACCTGGGCTGAGAGTCCTCGCCAATAGAGTAATTTGAGAAAGAGAATCAAGAAGTTCTTTCTATATGCTGTCCCCATTTTACCAAGTGTCTCCAAAGCTTGCAGTGCATGCCAGGCATGGTGAGAAGTGATCTCCAGAGGACTTGTCATGCCATCCTAGAAACCATGCTGTGAGATCCTTTGAATGGATAGCCCAAGAACTAGGAACAACTAAGGCCACTAATGCATGCTTCTCCCTGCTGTGATTTAAGGCTACAAGTGCACTAAGTCTGTTAGAGGTTTGGTGACATTATCAGCCAACCTTGTCCCCTTGCCCACAGTGATTACATGACAGAGCTTCAACTATACAACAAAACACCCTGAAGGTAACGAGTATCCTCTCTTGCCAATATTCTAGTCCTGTTAGATTTCTCAGTACAGAATGACAGCTCAGGTTGCTACTTTAGGAGCAGTCTTTAAAGAAAGTGATTTAAATGGTGTGTATATCCTGACATTCAGATTTCTATCTCTGGCCTACAGTCATCACAAACAGCATTTGGCAGTGAAAACAATTACTCATCCTGCAATGTCAACAGTCTCTCAGAATACAAAAATAGAAATCAAATTGTTTAGATGAATGATACAGTTATCACTTGTGAATATGATAAATGAAATGTCTGAACTGTAAAAAAAGAACAAGAAGAGGAGGAGGAGGAGGAAGAGAACAACAACAGCACTGCAGAGGAAGAGGAAAGACCCAATTTGTGTGAGGGTGTTCCATGAGAATCACACATTATCTTTCACAACCACCAAACCTCATGTGAGGTGATCAACACACACCTCCAAGATCATTCTTAGCTGTGTATTGTTGCTGTCAAATTCACATATTCTCTGATTAAGATGCCATTCCGGGAGTCAGGCAGTAGTGCAGCTGGTTATGCACACATGGCACAAAGCACAAGGACCAGTGTTAAGGATCCTGGTTCGAGCCTCCAGCTCCCCATTTGCAGAGGGGTCATTTCACAAATGGTGAAGTAGGTCTACAGATGTTTATCTTTCTCTCCCCCTCTCTGTCCTATCCAACAACACTGCTCCTGGAGGCCACTCCCCCTTTTTGTTTTGCCCTCTTTGTTGTTATTATAGCTATGGTTGTTGTTGGATAGGGCAGAGAGGAATCTCTTCCTCCTTCTCCTATCAGATGGTGGCACGCCTGATAGAGAACACACATTACTAGGTATAAGGACACAGGTTAAAGCCCCTAGTCCCCTCTGTGAGGGGTGTGGTGGTGGTAGTGGTCCACAAACACTGACCAGTGCTGCAGGTGTCTATTATTCTCTCACTCTATTTTTGTTTCTATCAAAAAAGAAAATAAAAGGAAACAAATAATTAAAATAAATATTTTAAATATGATACCATGCCAATGAATAATTGGGTATTTTATTTTTCTTTACAAAAATGGAAGACTAAAAATTCTTTGTACAATTTCCTCCAATAGGTTCATGATAATAAAATTTTGTTGCTTAAGTTAACCCTTCTCCCAGAACAAGAGACTTTTTTATATGGCCTAAATGTTAATGGAAGTGGCCAGACTGATTTTTTAAAATGATCTATCCATAGCATACATTAACACAATTATATAATCACTATTGGAAACCTGTAACTTTCTATAGCAGATAAGGGAATAACTATTTCCAATTTGGTCCAATATACCAAATGAATTTGCATACCTGTGAAATGTTATTAGACCAAAAGCCGTCAGCATCAAATGACATCCCTGCACTCATGTGGTGTCTCTGGGCTTACGTTTATATGAACAACCTCAGGGAACCATCCTGTCTTTCCTTTGGATGAAATTGCTTTATTTTTCTTTATTCTCAGATTGCAATGAGTATCTAAGAAATTCCTGTTCTGTTGGGAGAAGTAGAAACAGAACCTACCACTCTCCTTGCAGATTCTTAAAGGACTGTCCACACCTGCTTTTCACTCTGGTAATCATGAATATTCATTTGGAAGGATGGGATTTACAGAGGTTCAATACGAAGACCTGGGGAAAGGTGGTTCACTTTCTAACAAAGTCCCAAAACCTAGATATAGACCAGGTTCTGTGAGGGAGAGCATATGTTCACACGTATCCATAAACTAGTGCAAAATATATACTTCAAAGCAGAAGTACACTAGAGTTTGCAGTAAGTACCCCCCTAACACTTCCTCTCCACTATTCCAACCTTTGGGTCCATGATTGCTCAACAAGTTGTTTGGCTTTGTATGTTAACTCTCTTTTCAGCCACCAGGTTCCAGATGCCATCAGGATGCCGGCTAGGCTTCCCTGGACTGAAGACCCCACCAATGTGCCCTGGAGCTCTGCTTCCCCAGAGACCCACCCTACTAGGGAAAGAGAGAGGCAGACTGGGAGTATGGACCGACCAGTCAATGTCCATGTTCAGCGGGGAAGCAATTACAGAAGCCAGACCTTCCACCCTCTGCAACCCACAACGACCCTGGGTCCATGCTCCCAGAGGGATAGAGAATGGGAAAGCTATCAGGGGAGGGGATGGGATATGGAGATTGGGTAGTGGGAATTGTGTGGAGTTGTACCCCTCCTACCCTATAGTTTTGTTAATTTATCCTTTCTTAAATAAAAAATAAATTAAAAAAAAAAGACCTGGGAAAAACAGCAGCGGAGTGGGAGCTCGGAAGCTTCTTGAGAGCAGCAAGATTGGACCTGATAAATGTCAGGATTGCTGCAACTCCTTCCCCACCTCAGATATCGCCAATCGATCTTGGCAGACTTTCCTGCTCCTCCACAATCTCAGACATTGTGGATCAATGTTGGCAAATTTATCTTTCAAGTTCAGACAAAGCCTCAGAATCCCTGCAAATCTGTTTTTAGGTACCTACTAGTGGTCAACCAGAACTGACATACACATGTCATGCTGGGTGGGTGTCAGGACACTGAACTCCCTCTGCACCTCCTGCCAAGTCTTTCCTTTCATTCACTCCTTCTTTTAAGATGGAATTTTCTTTCTTTTTCACACAAGAATACAGAAGTAGATGATCCAGAGATATTTGGTAGTTCTACTTCACAAAAACATATAAGAACCCAGGTTCTTTCTATATTTCTGTACCATCTTCCCTTCTCTGTGGTATGATCTAGGATGGTACAAAACTATAACCTTATTTCAAGAAATGGGATGAAAAGGGGTCAGGCTGTAGTGCAGTGGGTTAAGCGCACATGGTGTGAAATTCAAGCACCAGCATAAGGATCCGGGTTCAAACCCCTCCTGGCTCCCCACCTGCAGGGGTTGTTGCTTCACAAGCAGTAAAGTAGGTCTGCAGGTGTCTATCTTTCTCTCCTCCTCTCTGTTTTCCCCTCCTCTCTCCATTTCTCTCTGTCTTATCCAACAATGACAACATGAATAACAACAATAATAATAACCACAACAACAATAAAAATAACAAGGGCAACAAAAAAGGAAAATAAAATAAATGGGATGAAGAAATAAAAAAAGGTATATATCCATGTTCTTTCTCTCTCACTAGAGAAGGATGGCTTAATCTACTGTACTGAGAAAGCACACTGTGAACCAACCTGTGGAGCTGTTCACATGGCAGACAAAAAAGGCCACTGGCCAGCAAAGAGGAACTGAGTTCTACTAGTGATTTATGAGAGGATGTGGAAGCATCTCACTGGAGCAGCTGAGGTAAGAATTTCAGCTTTCTCTGTGTGACATTTTAGGGCAAGTGGACAGTTCAATCTCATGAGCTGACCCAGGGCTCCAGGCTGGGGAAGTGCTCTTCCATCCTCAACACAGGGTCCCTAGCACTAGGTTTAAGGGGGCAGCTCCAATTTCTGCCTATTTCCAACCAATGGAAATGGGAGGGAAAAGTCTAGGACACTTTTCTGAAGGATATGACTCAGATGTAACACATCCTCTTCTTATTGGCATGAACATGATTGAATGGCTATAAATGGCTTGTAAGGGAAACTAGGAAATACATTTTTTAAAAATTTTTATTTATAAAAAAGAAACACTGACAAAACCATAGGATAAAAGGGGCACAACTCCACACAATTCCCACCACCAGAACTCTGTATCCCATCTCCTCCCCTGATAACTTTCCGATTCTTTATAGGAAATACAATCTTTATGCGGAATGGCAATAGAGTAAACAAAAGTCTACTGCTGTATAAAGAAAGCTATTCTGTTGTTGCTTTGTCTTGCTGTATGTGTGTTGGTACCTCTCTGAATTTTCTAATTCTCCTACTGTGAATGAAAGCAAAAACTTCTATTTGTAGAGCTACAAAGCACTGTCTTTAACCGAGATTCTTCTAAATCTCAGTCTAGGTTGAATAAACCTCTTTCCTTCTAAGGAAGTCTTTCTTGGAAACACTGGGGGAAAAATACATATGCACATAGCATTTTTATTTATTATTAATTTTATTGCCACCAAGGCTATAGCTGGGGCTTGATGCCTGAACAATGAATTTACTGCTTCCAGCGACCTTTTTATTTCCTTTTTGATAAAGACAGCCAGAAACTGGCCAAACACTGGGACATAGAGAAGGAAAGAGAATGAGAAACACTTACAGCACTAATTCACTATTCATGAAGTTTCTCTTGTGCAGGTGGGGCCAGGGGCTTGAATGTGGGTCCTTACATATAGTAATGTATGTGCTCTACTGGTTGTACTACCATCCAGCCTTTGAATGATGTATCTTACATTTACATGTTTATACTGTAAGGTTACAATTCAATTCATATTTAACTTTAATGTCTCCCTTTGTTTTGCATGATAAATTTCTCTTTTAGATGTAGTAGTACCACTTTATTTGGACACTCTGTAAGTAACATAACAAAAGGAAGAATATTTAATCTTCTGAGTACTAATTTGGAGTTGATCTAAACTAAACAAGTAGAGATATATCCAGCATGACATTTTTTTACATAATGTGTATTTTTTGAAATTACAACTGGATTTCTTATAATGCATGTGTATTACAGTAAGAAAATAAGAAGAAAATAAACATTCATTTTGACAGTACTATTATCTTTTTTTTTTAATATTTATTTTATTTATTTATTCCCTTTTGTTGCCCTTGTTGTTTTATTGTTGTAGTTATTATTGTTGTTGTCGTTGTTGGATAGGACAGAGAGAAATGGAGAGAGGAGGGGAAGACAGAGAGGAGGAGAGAAAGATAGACACCTGCAGACCTGCTTCACCGCCTGTGAAGCGACTCCCCTGCAGGTGGGGAGCCGGGGTTCGAACCGGGATCCTTATGCTGGTCCTTGTGCTTTGCGCCACCTGCGCTTAACCCGCTGCGCTACAGCCCGACTCCCCATCTATTATCTTTTTAAGATAAGTAGGTATTTAATACTATCTAGGTAACAGTTTGTTAGGAATTATTGCTCTAGTGTGGCAATGTCACTGTGATGCTGAAATACAAAGAGTACTTACCCTTTAAAGATTCATACTGAATTGCTTGAGAATGAAATGGTTAGGTAACTAAGATCAGTCTGTACACTGTACACTTCGTTGCTGTCAGAAACATGCTCTATACAGTCTGTGGTGGACAGAGGGCAGGGTGACCAGAGACTTTTTAGTTCAACTGCCTCTCAAAGTTGGCACTAGCCAAGAGCCCTTCCATTTTGTTTTGAGTGTAAAGATATGTATAGAAATGAGGAATAATGTCTGACTGTCATTTCCTCTTCGAGGCCAAATCATATGCCTGCAGGCACAAACACATGGGAGACTACTATAGTTTTCAAATATAAAAAGAAATTTCAGGATAAGACTTCACCCATGGTCATTAGCTCATGATTTCACTTCCTGGGCCTTCTTCCACCAATTGCTAGGATGTTGCTGACATCGTCTGGTTTGAAGCCACAGTTATTTTTATTATTAAATTGTTTCATTTATGTTGCTTCTCATTTTTAATTCCTTTCCTCCCACTTCCTCTCTTTCTTGCATTCTGGCACATTCTCCAGTCAGTTTCATTCACCATAAAATATCGAGGTTACCAGTAGCTTTCACATGACCAAAGCCAAAATTGTACTTCAAATATTCATTTTTATCAGCCTATCAGTAGCACTAGATTGTGTTACTTCTGGTCTCTTTGAAACATCCCTGTACTTGTCTTCTCCCCCACCCTTCAAAATGCTATCCACTGGGCTGAGGAGCTAGCACCATTGGTAGTGCCCCAGGTTTGATCCCTAGCATCACTGTAAATCAGAAATAAGCAGTACTCTAGTAAAATTAATCAGTTAATTAACTAATTAATTAATTAATTACTACTCTACTTTACTCCTCTTAGGTCTCCTTGTTCTACATGTCTACAGGTTAGGGTTCTTGGGGTCTCTTTCTATGTCACCTATTCATTCACAAGGTTTTAAATGGCATCTATGAGCTGATGACTTCCAAGCCAGGCCTCTCTTGCTTGTCTATTTGACTATTTAATGTTTCCTTTCCCTCTTAAACAAGTTTTTCAAGTACCAGGATGAAAGTATTAACCCCCTGATAAATCCTGATTGTACTCACACCCTCCCTGTTTACTTTTTCTTTGTAGTCTTGTTAATCTAGACATTTCAATAGTTTAGATACTCAGTCTACAACCTTTGGAATCATTATTAAAAAAACACAATTATGAGAATATTTGAAAATATTGTATATACTCAATAGTAGATAAGATAACCAAAAAAGAGAATCCATGTATCTTTCATTCAATCCCAGTTACTCAGCCAGTGCTGTTGCCAAGCACTTCCCCGTCACCTCTTTCCAGAGAGGGAAGACTCATGTCAGCTCATTTCTCCTCCATGGGCCTTACTTCACATAAGTCATATATATTCTAGTCTGAACTGAGACCTAAATCCTAATAAGGTCACCAGGAGATTTGCTTGGATAAACGCAACTAAATAAATCCCCAAATCTCTCATGAGCCATGCAGGGATGGAAAAAAAAAATACCAGAGACTATTTTCCACCAAAGCATGTGAGGACATTTCTAATTCTCTATCAAGCATTATGCTGATTATACTATTCAGAGGTTTATAAACGAGGGTGGGGATTAAGTAAATCACTGTCTTGACTGACAATGAGAACATGTATTTTTTGAAAGCTTAGGATCTTTGATTGGGATTTTTGTGTAACCACATATACAAAAACATTAGCACAACTAAGGGGAACTTTCTGGACCTGAGGTCTGTCTTCAGCATCTACTTACACAACTTCTAATTTACATGTCCACTTCACTTTCATTAAGGATGGTGAAATAAGTTAATAAATCAGTGTGTTAGTATTACTTATAAATAGAATATGACTTATTTTAATCTTTTTGGCATAATTGGGGCTTCATGGCTCTGGCTTTTTAAAAGAGAAGGAGAGAGAGAGAGAACTACTCTCTGCCCTATCATATAAAACAAATAATTAAAAATATGAAGAATGAGAGAGAGAGAGAAAAACTATTACTGACACTTCCTCTTATGCAGTGGGGTCTGGACTCAAGCCTGGGTTGGGCAAATGGCAAGGCATACACACTATCTAGATGAGCTGTTTTGCTGGACTGACTTATTTTCATATAATGTAGGCATTTGGCAAACTTCTTCTGTGAAGAGCAAGGTATTATTTATCTTTTTACTTTAGGTATTAGTGACTTATACTCACTAGCTGCTACTCAGCCCTACTATTTAATGACGAAAGCAGCCAGAGCAAATGTATGACTGTAATTCAATAAAACATTACTTATAAAAGTGGTTGGTAGGGAGTCAGGCAGTAGAGAAGTGGGTTAAGCACACGTGGCACAAGCACAAGGACTGGAGTAAGGATCCTGGTTCGATCCCCCAGCTCCCCACCTGCAGGGGAGTCGATTCACAGGCAGTGAAGTAGGTCTGCAGGAGTCTATCTTTCTCTCCCCTCTCTGTCTTCCCTTCCTCTCTCCATTTCTCTCTGTCCTATCCAACAATGATGACATCAATAATAACTACAACAATAAAACAACAAGAACAACAAAAAGGAACAAATAAATAAATATAAAAAATTTAAAAAATAAAAAATAAAAGTGGTTGGTAAATAGCTGACAACATCCTTATTACCCAAATATATAAACACATCTCAAAATATAATCTAATTTGAATATGGACAAAGGGGACTGGGAGATAGCTCCCTCAGTAGAGCACACACTTTAACAAGAGAGAGGACCCAGGTTTGAGTCCCCAGTCACTACATGAAGCATCATAAAGGGAAGCCTCATGAGCTGTGGAGCAGTGAAGTCGTGCCTCTCCTTCCTCTCTATCTCTTTTTAGTTCTCTCTTTCTCTTACTCTGTCTCCTCACCCTCTAGCAAAAAAAAAAAAAAAAAAAAAAAAAAAAAAGGTCTACTGGGAGCAGTGGAATTGTACTAGCATGAAGCCCCAGAGAGAATTCTAGTGACAAAATACCAATAAATTAATAAACAAATAAATAAATGGCTCTTACTGCACAATGGTGGATACCTATCACTGGAAGATGAGAAATTTCCATGTTCCAACTACTCTTCTGGAATCAGTTAACCTTTCAACAAAATTTTAAAATAAAAAAAAAAACTGTGAAAGACATGAATAGACATTTTTCTGATGAAGGTAGGTCAGGGGCCAATAAACACTTATAAAAGAACTCAGTATAATTGGCCACTGGGGAAATGCAAATCACTTCACTCCCCTTCAATGTCTAAAATAATAAGACAGTAAGTGTTAGTAAGGATGTGGAAAATTAGAGCCCTAATAAACTTTCTCTCCTACCCCGCTTCAAGGTGCTCCCATGTAGTAGCTGGAGGCTGGAACCCAGGTCCTTATACATGACAATGTGTTGTGTGTATTCTACAGGTGAACCACTTACTGAAGTACTTTTTTTTTTTCTTTTTTGTAGGCACTGAGGCTTTACCATTCCATTCCAGGATAAAAGATAGAAAGACAGACAGAAAGACATCACAGCACTGAAGTTTCCTTCACGGCTGTGAGGACTTGTCTCAAATCTGGATTGTGTTCATGAAAAATAGGTGTATTACCCAAGTGAGCTATTTTGATGGTCTAGGACAGGATTTCTTAACAATGACAGCAGCAACCACACAATAGCCACTAATCATTACTGAGTATTACTAGATGGTAAACATTTCCCAGGTACTTTGTATCTACCTATCAAGTGTACTATTAAGCTAATGAATAAGATACTTGGCATTGTTAAGTATACTGTGTAGGAAGTATATATCACTAAGTATTGTATATGTGCATATTTATTTTTATATATAATCATTTCTTTTTCTTAACAGAAACCATAATCCCTCCCCCACCAAAAGTTAGATCAAATCTGTGTCAAGGAAATGCTCCATTGATAGTTAATTCCTCTCCTTTTTGTTTGACAAACTAAATCTCCATCTTTAAAAAGGATGGGCATCAAGAAACCCAATCTAAGCCCTACTCACCCTAGTTTCATTTTGTGTGAAAACTAAGGCTCAGAATGAGAGAGGGAAGAGACCCCATACTTACCCCTAAATCCTTGGCTCACATCAGCTTTAATACCCCACTCCCACTGAGACCTCAGGAAAGGGGGCTTTTAAATTGCTGTTGAGAACACTATACCAGGTTTGAGGGACCACCGTCGCTAATTCTGCTGCTTTTTCTGGAAGCTGTGCTGGAGTTCTTGACAAGGTTTACTAAAGGTGCATGACCCCTAGTGTCCTGGGACTCAGAGGATCCAGTTTCCCTACACTCTGTGTTATTTTTATTCCTGGAGTAATAATCCCCACCATGCCTCTGCCTCAGGCTACTGTTGTATGCAGAGCAGCTGTTCTACCTGGCCAGCCCTCAACCCCGGTTTGTTGCAGACTTGAAATGTAGCAAAAGCAGTAACTGCACTCCCCACTCATTTCTATAAGGTTTGCTCTTGTCATTCCTCCAGCTTAGAACACTTACTTTCCATGCATTGTATCTCTCTTGTCAGTCTGAAAATCACTCATTTCAAACACAAAGAAGTCCCTGCTTGACAACTGACAGTAACCTTCAGATTCCTCTGGTTACCTGCACATCCAGCCTGCTCTTAAGTGTCTAGTAGATAACCTCTGCACCCACACCCACACACACACTCAACTTGAGCCTCTCAACACTGTCTCTAAATAACTGCCTGGAACACAGATACAATATGCATGAAGCATCTCATTTAAGATTCTTAATGAAATTAATTCCTGCAGTCTGGAGTGCTTTTCCCACCCATCTTCCCATGATGAATATATCTCATCACTCATGTTCTTATTGCCCCAGTAAACCCTCACACACATCCATGTGGACATGAGTATGCATCCCTGCTATCCCACTGCTAAACACAGATAGATAAAAAGCATGTAATTACAAAATAAAGACATTCCCTCTCTTCAAGATTTCTTTTTATAAATGAAACTATGAGGGGGAAAGACCATGTAAAAACACCATGTAAAAACACCACCTTATGGGCAGGGGTAGATAGCATAATGGTTACTCAAACAGGCTTTCATGCCTGAGGCTCCAGGTTCAATCCTCCGCACCACTATAAGCCAGAGCTGAGCAGTGCTCTGATAAAAAAAAAACAAAAATAAACAAACAAATAAAAATAAACACCTTCTGCATCCCACAATGACCTTGGTTCCATACTCCCAAAGGGATAAAGAATAGGAAAGCAATGGGATATGGAGCTTTGTTGGTAGGAATTGTGTGGCATTGTACCCCTTTTATCCTATGGTTTTGTCAATGTTTCCTTTTTATAAATAAAAACATTAAAAAATTAAAAAAAAACAGAGTTGAACTAGCTGCCTGCTAGTTTTTTGGGACAAGGTACTTCATTGGTGTTATGTCTTGTGCCTTGTAGTATGCCTAACAGGATTTTGAACTCTACTCACTAGATGCCATTCTCCTAATCAATCAAAGATCAAAAACGTTTCTAGAGGTTGGCAAATACCCATATCCCCCCCCCACAGGCAGAAACAAAATTTCTCCTTATTGAAAAATAATAAGACAGATTTCCTTAATATGCATTAATTTCTTCAAGTTAAAGCAACCCCTTTGCTCAAATCTAATAAACCAAAATTTTACTGTTATATACTTGCCACATAATTCCTGACAATGATAGTTAACTTGTACGTACCAAATATGTAAAATCAACCACAGGACATTTGGTTATTTTGCCAAGTCAAATGTTTGTCCTATTACATATAAACAACATTATTCACTCAATTCTAACTAAAGATTCAGATTAAACAGTGAGCTCAGCTTAAACAAAACACACCAGATGATAGCCAATGGTCAATGATGACAATCAATCTCTTTCCTGATTAACTGCTTACAATGAGATCTGCAATGTCATTGAACATCCTACTTCATTTTGCTGCCTAGAGTGATACAATGAGGCCAACTAATCAACATCAAAAACTTTCTTCCAATGAAAAGATCTAATGTAGTCTTTCTGTTTTGCCTACAAGGAAATAAACCTCCAAACTTGATTAAAAGTTGTAGCATGGGGATGTGGAGCCAAGATGGTAACTTGGACACAGCAGCTGGCATGAGCTCCAACAAGCAGCAGCCTGTGACCAGGGATTCTCTGGATAGGGTAGGATACTGGGCTGTCAGCAGGAGGGTGAATAAGGGGTCCTAATGGTGACACCACTCTTGGGTTAGAAAACAGAGGCCAGGAGAAAAAAGAAAGGAGATCTTTTGATTATTTCTGAAGCTCACCTCTCCCCTTCCCCCCAACCCCAGAACCAGCCACCAGGGGATGGACAGCTGCTCCTAGCAGGCTCCCCACTGAGCTACATTCTTTACCAAGATTCCTGGTTCACCAGGGGTGTTCCAAGCCTTTTCCTTTCCCTCTCTCTTTTTTAAAGTGGCTGGAGCTCTATTTGAGTGACAAAATATTTGACCAATCAGAGCCTCACCCCTGATTGGGAAAGACTACCTGGATGTATCTATCTATACCTGGAGGGTTTTTTTTTTTGTTTGTTTTTTGGGTTTTTTTTTGATATTTCTTACAATTGGCTGCCTGCAGCCAATCCATCCAGAGCAGTCCAAACTGAAGACTGACTGTTAGGGTTTTTTACTCTATTCTATTTTATTATCACTATTATTATATACGTGTGTCCCTTTTGCCACCTCCTTCTTCAGGTTGACCAACATTAACTCTTGTCCTTTTTTTCCATTGCTAGGTGACCGGGTGTCCTATCCAGTGTGAGCAGAACTTGTTTCTACCTCTCTCTCCACTCACCTTTTTTCCTCCTCCTAGCTAATTAAAAAAAAAAAAAACTCTTTCCTTCCACTACTCTTTTTTTTTCTTGTTCTTGTCTTCTTTTCTTCATTCCTCCTTCTTTTCCTTTCTTAATTCATTGATACTTGTTTGTGAATTAATCTGGGGAAGAAATCTGACTCAGAATGGACTGTCAGTGTGTGTGTGTCTCTCTTCTCTAATTCCCTTTCTCCTCTTGCTATCTCTAGAATTTATAGTGGACAGAAGAATTACATAATTGTCTATTCTTTCTTTCCCTTTTCTACTTTCTCTTACTTTTTCCTTTGGATTTGGTTGCTATTTTTTCTTGGCTAACTGTTATTGGTTGAACTGCATCAATCCTTGCTTCAGTTACTGTTGTAATTTCTGAGGTTGGGTGACAACATTTTTCATAAAGGTATTTAATATAGTGTGGCTTGTACTCAAATCGCAACAACTGAAGAATGACAGAACAAAAAAATAAAAAAATGGTTAAATCAAGAGCAAATAAAACTGCTACCACAATGAATCAAGACAGGAGCCTAGAAGAAACTCCAACTCAGCAATAATGAACCTAATAATCATAGAAATGAAGACAACTATGGAGGAAAGGGCTATCAGAATTAGGGAAACAACAGATGAGACCCTCAAGGAAAACACAAGCTACCTCGAGGTAATTAGAGAACTGAAACCTGAAATAGCTGAACTAAAAGATCAATTAACAGAGCAAGATAATACTATAACTGAACTGAAGAAAGAAGGTGGGGGAAAGGAAAGTAGGCTAACAGAAGCAGAAAACAGAATTAGCCAGACAGATGATGAGCTAGAGAAAACTAAGAAAGAGGTAAAAGAACTCAAAAAGAGATTGAGAGACACTAAAAACAACAGAGACATATGGGATGATCTCAAAAGAAGTAACATTCGTATAAGTGGCATGCCAGAGGAAGAAAGAGAGGAAGGGAAGTAAACATTCATAATAAAAGAAAACTTCCCAGACCTAAACAACATAAAGAACATTACGATTCAAGATGCCCAGAGAGTCCCAAACAGAATCAACCCAGACCTAAAGACACCGAGGCACATCATAGTTACAATGAAAAGAAGCAAGGATAAAGAAAGGATCCTAAAGGCTGTAAGAGAAAAACAAAAAGTCACATACAGGGGAAAACCCACAAGATTATGAGCAGACTTCACCACTCAAACTCTAAAAGCCAGAAGAGAATGGCAAGTTATCTATCGAGCTCCGAATGAAAAAGGGTTTCAACCAAGGATAATATATCTTGCTAGACTTTCATTCAGACTAGATGGAGGGTTAAAAACCTTCTCAGACAGACAACAGTTAAAGGAGGCAACCATCACCAACCCTGCCCTGAAAGAGGTTCTAAAAGGCCTCTTATAAACAAGAACATCACCATAATACTTGCCATATATCAGATTAAATAAAAATTATTGAATAATGGCACTACAATACGTTAAATCCATAATATCAACAAATGTCAGTGGCTTAAATGCACCCATTAAAAGGCACAGAGTGAGAGGATAGATCAGGAAACACAACCCAACCATATGCTGCTTGCAAGAATCCCATCTGACCCAACAAGACAAACACAGGCTTAAAGTGAAAGGATGGAAAATTATCATACAGGCTAATGGACCACAAAAAAAAAAAAGGCAGGAACAGCCATTCTCATCTCTCTCACAACAGAATTTGAATTAAAGTAATAAAAGATAGGCAAGGCCATTACATAATGACTATAGGATCAATCAACCAAGAAGATTTAACAATTATTAACATCTATGCACCCAATGAAGGCCCATCTAAATACATCAAACACCTACTGAAAGAAGTTCAAAAATACATCAATAGGGAGTCGGGCAGTAGTGCAGCGCGTTAAGCGCAGGTGGCACAAAGCACAAGGACTGGTGTAAGGAATCCTGGTTCAAGCCATGGCTCCCCACCTGCAGGGGAATCGCTTCACAAGAGATGAAGTAGGTCTGCAGCTGTCTATCTTTCTATCCCCCTCTCTGTATTCCCCCCCTCTCCATTTCTCTCTTTCCTATTCAACAATGATGACACAATAATAACCACAACAATAAAACAACAAGGACAACAAAAGGGAATAAATAAAATAAATTAAATTAAAAAATGCATCAATAGTAACACAATAATAGTGGGAGATTTTAATACCCCACTACCCCACTCTCACACTTAGACAGATCAACAAGCAGAGAATCAACAAAGAAACAAGAGAATTAAATGAAGAGATGGACAGACTAGACTTCCTGGACATTTTCAGAGTCCTTCACCCTAAAAAATACACATTCTTTCCAAATCCACACAGCACATACTCAAGGACAGACCACATGTTAGGCTACAAAGACAGCATCAAAAATTGAAAAGCATTGAAATTATCCCAAGTATCTTCTCAGACCACAGTGCAGTAAAGCTAACATTTAACGACAGAAAATTACTAAAAGTCACAGAATTTGGAAACTAAGCAACATACTGCTTAAGAACTGCTGGGTCAGAGAGACACTCAAGCAAGAAATTCAGATGTTCCTGGAAACAAATGAAAATGAAGACACAAGCTATCAAAATATTTGGGACACTGCTAAAGCAGTACTGAGAGGGATATTCATAGCCATATAATCACATATTAAAGAAAAAGAAAAAACTCAAATAATCGACCTTACTGCACACTTTAAGGACATAGAGGAACAAAGGAACCCTAAAGCAACCAAAAGGACAGAAATCACTAAAATTAGAGCAGAAATAAACAACATCGAAAATAAGAGAACCATACAAAAGATCAATGAAGCCAAATGTTGGTTCTTTGAAAAATTAAACAAGATTGACAAACTCACTAAAAAAAAAAAAAAAAAAAAAAAAGGAGAAGACTCAAATTAATAGAATTGTAAACGATAGAGGATATAGCACAACTGACACCACAGAAATCCAGAAAATCATATGAAACTTCTATGAAGAACTATACACCACTAAGCTAGAAAATCTGGAAGAAATGGAAGAATTCCTAGAAACATATGCCCTTCCAAAACTGAACCAAGAAGAACTACAAAACCTAAATACACCAATCACAGACAAAGAAATAGAAACAGTTATTAAGAATCTCCCCAACAACAAAAGTCCTGGACCAGATGGCTTCACAAACAAATTCTACAAAACCTTCAGGAAAAAGTTAATACCCATACTTATAAAGCTTTTCAACAAGATTGAGAAACAGGAACACTCCCTTCCACCTTCTATGAAGCCAAAATTACCCTGATACCAAAAGCAGATAGGGACACCACAAAAAAAGGAAAACTACAAAACAATATCTCCGATGAACATAGATGGCAAAATATTAAACAAGATCTTGGCCAACCAGATATTGCAGTATATCAAAAAGATTGTTCATCATGACCAAGTGGGATATATCCAAAGAATGCAAGCCTGTAAGTCAATCAATGTCATTCACCACATCAATAAAAGCAAAGCCAAAAATCACATGATTATCACAACAGATGCAGAGAAAGCCTTTGACAAAAATCCAACACCCTTTCATGTTGAAAACACTACAAAAAAAAAAAAAGGGACTAGATGGGGAATTCCTCAAGATAGTGGAGTCCATATATAGCAGAACTACAGCCAACATTATACTAAATAGAAGCTGAAAGCATTCCCCCTCAGATCAGGGACTAGACAGGGATGTCCATTATCACTATTACTCTTCAACATAGTATTGGAAGTTCTTGCCACAACAATCAGGCATGAAAAAGAAATCAAAGGAATACATATTGGAAGGGAAGAAGTCAAGCTCTCACTATCTGCAGATGATATGATTGTATACATAGAAAAACCTAAATAATCCAGAAGAAAGCTACTGGAAGTTATTAGGCAAGGTGCAAGGTGTCAGGCTACAAAATCAATGTACAAAAATCAGTGGCATTTCTTTATGCAAACACTAAATCTAAAGAGGGTGAGGATGGATGTTCAGTTTCACGGGGGTGGTGTGTGGGGGGGAGGAGGAAAACTGGGGTGGGACAAAGTCTTTTAGTGGTGGGAATGGTGTTTATGTACAATCCTATCAATTTGTAGTCAGATAAATCACTATTTAATTACTATGAGAGGGGAAAATTGATTGATTTAATGTCTCAAACTTTTTAAATCACAGAATCTTTTTAATTTATAGGCTTGCTCTTTGATATGTTGAGTCTCTTAAAAGCTTAGACCAGGAAGAACAGAAGCAACCAGTGGCATAGCTATATACGAATAATGTCAAAGGACATAAATTATGGTGATGTTGTGTATGATATAGAAAATCCTAACAAAGGATTTTTCAAAGTTAACCCAGTTACCAAATAAAGTGATTATAGCAAGAAGTAGCTATTGTCTTCTTAAATCCTAAGAAAGCAGGAACCTCCCGTTTCCTCTATATAGCCTAGTCCTGAAACCTGTAGCTTGGGGCTCACTTTCCTGCATGCTTCTCTCATTTCATACCAAATGATATTGCATCCATCAATCCCAACCTAGTCAATGCAAGGACTACCATCTCAGCAAGGTTCTCTTCAGACTGTGTCCAGAGATATCAGGCATGGAATGTCAACACTTCACTCTCATTACTCACGTGAGACCTTTCCTTTCTTTAGTCACTATCAGGCCACCCCATCAGCTGGGGCCCTAATTGGGGATTCCTGAGATTCCCAAATAGACATGATGGGCCCAGACCTCGAATAAATCACTCTCTCCATTGTTACCGGTCATCTCTATCAGGAACAACACAATAGACCCTTTTGTGGGCCCCCATAGGACCTTGCCTTCAACTTGGATCAACAATGGTAGAGAATGTTCCATCCTCTGAAGGGAGGCTAGACAACATACTCTATGCTACACCTGAGGAAGATGGGTCCTGATATTGGGGCAGCTTGGAATGTTCTTACTTAGGACCACAGGATGTGACCTCAAATCTATAGGGATGCAGAGGTCACATAGGCTCCTAAGCTGAATATGGGCCCCAGATCACATCAAATTGATGGGGTTTACAATAAACAATATTTATACACCTTTCCCATATTTGGGAGCTACTTTCTTCCCTGATCCAGCTTTCTGGTTCTTCTGCCAGCCATGACATCATCTCCCCAGATAATAATTAGGATCCACCTGCATATCAGATTTCTGGCTCAGGCAAACAAAACAAACAAACAAACAAAAAACTAGTATAGCCACTGGCCCTTTGCAATATAACTAAAATATGCCTACTAGCTATCTACAAAACAGAGATCTCCCCAACTCTTCACCTGCACTATTCCAGCCTTTAGGTCCATGATTGGTCAACAATTTGTTTGGTTTTGTATGTTAACTCTCTTTTCAACCAGCAGGTTCTAGATGCCAGCAGGATGCTGACCAGACTTCTCTGGACAGACAACCCCACCAGTGTTGTTAAAATTCTGGATGGCTCCAGCTGGCTGGGCTAGCTTCACGGTGGGTAACAGAGACGCGGAGACAACGGCTGGGCAGGGAAGCTGTATTTCTTTATTCACGAAAAACGATTCATAAACTAAGACAAACTAATTACCAAACAGAACTCTGCTGTCTCTTTGCGGCGGCACAAGCACTCCCTCTTACTCTCGAACTCAGGAACTCTCCAACTCTGGAACTCTGGAACTCTCTTACTGGGGAACCCTCTGAAACTCTCGCACTCTTGAACTCAGGAACCCTCTCTCGGGGTTCCTTGGGGCGGGGCCAAGCGGGCCCGCAAAATTAACTGGACTGATCCAATTCTCTTGGCGGGGGAGGGCTAGAACAAACCAATGTAAAGCATACGACACACCAGTGCCCTGGAGCTCTGCTTCCCTGGAACCTTTCCCCAATAGGGAAAGAGAAAGACAGGCTGGGAGTATGGATCGACCTGTCAACGCTCATGTTCAGCAGAGAAGCAATTACAGAAGCCAGACCGTCTACCTTCTGCATCCTACCTTGGGTCCATACTCTCAGAGGGTTAAAGAATAGGAAAGCTATCAGGAGAGGGGATGGGATACAGACTTCTGGTGGTGGGAACTGTGTGAATTTGTAGCCCTCTTATCCTATCCTTTAGTCAATATTTCCTTTTTATAAATAGAATTTTTTTTTTAAAGTTGTAGCTTGTTTGCGTTACATAAGTGCATTTTGAAATGTAAATTATGCCTTAATAAATGTGGTCACAAAACTGTTTCTGTAAGAAACAAATGCCTCTACTGTCTACTTCTCTTTCTGGCAATGATCAGATCAACTGTTTTAAGCATCATCACCTTGGATACTTGGATCTCAGAAAAGACATCTGCTGATGCAAAGATAATCACGGGGGCAACACAGTTCCTGTTAGGATGAGACACTAAATAACTTTCCTATTCTTTAAAACATTTATGTTGGTCTGGATCATATTACAGGGTGGTTTGGTGTTCTGATGATAAATGCCTCAGAAGAATTGTGTTCCTGTTGTCTAGTTAGTAAACTCTGCAAGTTTATGTATTTGCATATAACAGATGAATGTGAATTCACTCATTTAGTCAACGTTTCTGACAAATTCAGTGCATGTCAGTCCTTTGTACTTTGCACCAGGAATGAGAAGGTAGTTGGAACTATCACTGTTCTTGAAGACTTTCAAATTTACTTAAGAAAGTACTAACTACATTTTTAGACAGATGTTTTATTTACTTTATCTAAATGAGAGAGACATACAGAGAGAAAAATTCAAAGAGACAAGAACACTGCTTAACTCTGGCTTATGGTGGTGTAGGGGCTTGAACTTGGGATCTTAGAGCCTCAGGCATGAAAGTCTTTTGTATAACCATTGTGTTGTCTCCATATTCATTACTTAAGTAATTAAACTGGCATGTTTAGTAAAGAGTTTAGCTGTTGATGTCAAATTTGTATTTTAAAGTAAATATCAAGAATTTAAATGTTGTTTTCTATTCCTTAAAAATTCACAAATCTAAGCTTCTTTAAAAAAAATCAAGGTTATACATTGTGTATCATCATAAGGAGAGTCTAGAAAAAGAATGGGGAGATGAGAGGAAAACTGCTTTGTCTAACTTGCATGTTTTTTTTTTTTCTTCTCCAGGCAATTCCAAGGAGAGGAAAACTGCTTTGTCTAACTTGCACGTTTTTTTTTTCTTCTCCAGGCAATTCCTTCCCAAACTTGCATGGTGGAAGCAGTACCTACAACTTTGGTCAACAGGACCCAGTCTCTCCATTGGGAGTGGAATAGGAAATCAACGCCTTCTATGATCTAGGTCATTTAAGAACCCAGGTTAGTAACTATATAAAGGCAAAGCAGGTTTCTAAGTTCTATCCAACTTATAGTATTATGCTCCAGGTACTCCACTGGGTTATGATGTAAGGGACAGTAGATTAAAATGAAATAGTTTGGGACTGGGTGGTGGTGCACCTGGTTGTGTGCACATGCTACAATGTACAAGGACCCAGGTTCAAGCTCTCAGTCCCCTCTTTCAGGGAGAAAACTTTGCAAGTGGTGAAGCAAGTCTGCATGTATCTCTCTGTCTCTCCCTTTCTATCATCCCCTTCCCTCTCAATTTCTAGCTGTCTCTATCCAGTATAGAAACAAAAGTGTTTTAAAAGATGACAAAGTCAGGAGTTGGGCTGTAGCGCAGCAGGTTAAGCGCAGGTGGCACAAAGCACAAGGACCGGCGTAAGGATCCCGGTTCAAGGTCTGGCTCCCCACCTGCAGGGGAGTCGCTTCACAAGAGATGAAGCAGGTCTGCAGGTGTCTATCTTTCTCTCCCCCTCTCTGTCTTCCCCCTCCTCTCTCCATTTCTCTCTGTCCTATCCAACAACAAGGACAACAATAATAACTACAACAATAAAACAACAAGGGCAACATAAGGGAATAAATAAATAAAAGAAAAATTTTTTAAAAGAGGCAAAAAATTACAATGTCTATGGACCAGCAAAATAGCTCACTTGCATAATGCACTACTTAACCATGTGTGCAACTCCAGTTCAAACCCGGCCCACCACCATGATGAGGTAATCTTCAGTGCTCTGGTCTTGGTCAGTCAGTTTCTCTCTCTCTCCTCTCTCTCCTTTCTCTCTCCTCTCTCTCTCTCTCTCTCTCTCTCTCTCTCTCTCATAATAATAAAAAATAAAATAACAATGTATTTGATCTCTGGAGGCTTCTCAATAATTTTATCAAGTTTTTACCTTGTGTAAACATGGTATTCAAAAGAGTTGCTATTTTACAGTTCTCTGGGTGAGGGGAAGAATGTTAATGACAGGGTCTGGTTATTCTTCATTTATATCTAGCGTACTTGGTAAAAGCAGAAGCACAGGAAATACTTATTGGATGAAAGAATGAATGTAAGTGCTACTGAATTGAAGATAACAATGGACATCCTCCCCCAAATTTTTGTTTCTGTTTTCACATTTTCCACAAATTAAAACCAGACTAAGGCTAGCCCAACCATGTTGCAGATACACCTTCAAGAGACTTAAGATCACACATGTATCAAGTTATAGAGAGAATGACAAATCTATATGAACCTTGCAATCTAAGGCTTTTAATTCCAATAACAACAGAAAAATGGGGTAAAGACTGACACACAGAGAAGGTTCCAAGGCTTTGGAGAAACTTGGTAGATTAGAAAGAAAGTCTTAGCACTTCTTCCTTTGCAGCAGAAAAGCAATTAAGGGTACACAGCACATTCATGGCAGCTGGAGAGCTGGCACAATCCTCAAGAGGAGGACTGTAAGCAATGTCATAGGCCAAGAAGATGGATGGCCCATTTGTGCACTGGGGCTGATGTATAAATGGAACCCTGCCCAATCTGACTGCCCTTTCTTCAAACATGTCATTGACAGATGGGTATCTAGATGCTTTTGTTTTAAAAAGAAAACACACCAAAAAAAAAAAAAAAGGAAAGAAAAGAAAATAAAGGGAATAAAACTAAGCAAAACAAGACACTCTTTCTGTTTCAAACAGATACACACTGCATGAACATGAGAATATCAGATTAGGCATGGGAGCAGAGCAGGCCTTTGAAAAAAGTCCTTGATAATTATGCACCAAGCTGTATACCTTTCCTTTCAGATAAATTTCAACTTGATACATGATTTCATTGAAGCCCCAAATTATTGCCAGTTGGCTGTTCCCCATCTGCTGCAGCAGGCACATTGGTGGGGGACAGGCCCACTCACATCTTCACATTCACCTACCCAAACAAGGCTTCATCCCTAATTATAAGAAGCTTTCTTTAACTTAGAATGGTAAACAGTGTCTGCTTACACTGAGGAAACAGACAGAAGAAAGTCACCAAACCTAGTCACACAGTGACATGACTGGTGAGCCAGACACAGTGGAAGCTGAGGGGAAGAGTTGAATCAGCTGTTCTGCTGTTGGATACAGAGAGGTCCTCTTGAGGTCATAGTCCTCATGATGTGGCATCCACACCTGCCCTTAGGATCTAACCCAAGCAGCTGTGTATCACTTTATGTCTACTAAATCTACTTAGAGAAAAGGCTATGGATGGGGATGGATGGAGGAGCACCTGGGTCAGTTCACATGTTACAATGCACAAGGACCCAGGTTTGAGTCCCTGGTTCCCACCTACAGGAGGAAAGCTCTGCGAATGGTGAAGCAGTGCTGCAGGTGTCTCTCTGTCTATCACCCCCTTCCCTCTTGATTTCTGGCTGGCTTTATCCAATAAATAAATAAATAAAGATAATAAAAAATTAAAAGAAGAAAAGGTTATGAATAATTAGTTTTACATGGTAAAAACTAAATACAGTTTCTCTAATAATCATGTCTCTTTGTCTGACTATGTGACTTTCTTCTGAAAATGGGGACTGGTTGACATGTATTGAGAAGCACTAGAAAGAAATATCTCTTTTTCACCCTGCCAGGGTGGGTCAAACCTGCTGTGACCTACTATGTAAGTCAATAATAGATCAGCAAACCACCTGGAAAGATCATATTCTTCTTCAGCGTAGACATAGAATCCCCAGGTTGAATCTATGTTTTGCCCAAGCTGTTATAGATAGCTCTGTACTATTAGACACTTGGGGAAAACTGAGAATAGCCTGTACACTTGAGTCCAAATAAATGAGATAGGTTCAGTTGTCTTATAGCTACTGGCATACTGCCTAATGAGAAAACCAAAGAAGTTTCAAAAGGAAAGTTCAAACAACTAGAAAATTCAGTCAAGAATGTCTTGGACACCTGTTGCGCATGGTCCCAGTTTCAGGGACATAGCATATCTCCAGAACAAGCTGGCTGGGCTAGCCTGGTGGTAAGCAAGTCTAATCTCCTCTAAGAAAAAATAAATCTTCCTGAGTTAAATGATCCTGTTTCCTACTTTCCTCAAGGAACATGAGATGTTAAGTGATAAAATTTGAAGACAGCAATCATGAATCTTTAGAGCCTTTATCTACTGGCTGATTAGTTATAGATCTGCCAAGTTCAAGATGAGTTATAGGTCATATACCTAAGACTGTCTTCCTGCCAGACCCCACGATCCAGAAATCACCAGGGCAACTGTCCCCCAAATCTTCCAATTCTTGCTAATCTAATTATAATGCATAGATTAAGTCAAAAATGAAGTGGGGGTATTAAACTGCCAGTGTTTCCTAGCCAAAGAATAACCACTTGAAGAATATCTGCTCCATCTGCATTCTTGCCCATAAATATTTTAGTGAGTGAAGACACAGAAGAAGTTGATGTGCATGGTCACTCTGAAGTACAATTTATTGGGGGAGGGGTAGAGTGACTTCTTAGTAAACATTGTCTCCCTTTGATATATCTAGTGACTATCAGGATGGAATTTGAAGGCTGTCAAATCAATCCCATCTATCAATCAGTGGGTTTCACAATTATTTATAAAAAATATTAAAAAAGCACCAGATATGCTTTCAAGCTCCATTTTTCTCAGCACCTGTCCTCAAAGGAGAGTTTTTGGCAGCTTCTGGTCCTTTAGGTTAAATGCTACCAACAAGAATCCTCAACAAGCCCAAAATGCCCACTGCTATTCTTGAAAGATGAGAGAAGTGGCAAAAGCCAGAAACAGAGTTTATTTCACAATTTAAGACTGTACTGCCAATTATAAAATGCCTTGGCTTTTCCCCAAACCTATGACCACAATCACGTCTAACTCTAATCTCCACTGGGAATAGGTGATAAAAAAAAAAAAAACAACTTTGGGCTATAACCAGCAAAATAACTCATTTGAAAAGTATATTTGCTTTGTCATGGGCATGTCCCAGGTTTGAGCCAAGCCCCCATTGCACTAATGGAAATTTCTGTGCTGTGGTGTCTTTCTCTCTATCTATCTCTATCTCTCAATCTGAAAAAAATTAGTCTAGCATTATGAAGCCTCGGTGAAGATGACAGAAAATGAAGTCTTAGACTCTTCAGAGAAGAGAACACTTCACCTCTGTAGGTGTAAATCACATCCAGAATTTCCTTGTATGCCTACTATTATCCTAGTATTAAAGAAGAGATTTGGACCTTTCTCTACATTACCATGCTTCCTGCAACTATCAAGAATGCTTTTCTACAAGGAACAACACTTCTTATGTCTCAGTTTTTAAAAGAATATATGTATTTATCAATCTGATAGATCCTTGGAACATGTAATGCCAGGAATCGAACTTGAGACCTCAAGTGTGTAAGTCCATTACTCAAGCCACTGAATCCCCTCCCAGAACACTATCTCAGGGTTTTAAAAGGAGAAATTTCATCTTTCAAATCAAACACACCCAGTTGTTAGATTCTGGTGCTGATAAGGATTAACACCCACCTGAACAAGAAGAACTTATTTTTATCTTTTAAAACCTATCTTCTGGAGAGTAAATATACTCACAGTAGTAGTTGAGGGACTCAGTGAAGGACTGTCATACCTACTTTACATTCATTGATTGAAATCCATCATTTACCTGCCACCACAGGAGACTTCCGTTCATCCAGGAGCTGAATGGATGTGCTTGCTGTCACCACATTACTTTTGTTGACGGCTCCTGTTAAAAGGGAAAATTGTGATCAGACTAGAGATAGTTGACATGCACATGTTAAGAGACTAACAGTGTCTCTATAACCACAGAATGAATGCCCTGAGGCTCAGCTCCCAGAACCTGAGGTGCCCTCCTATGCTGGGTCATCGCGGGTAACACAATCTTGGTAGTAATCACCTTTTTAGGTGACCATTTAGTTTCTTCACATTAAATTGTTCACCACCACAGAGGGAGCACAGATTCTGAGGAAATCTGTGGCTACTGGGAAGTGTTTACTTGTGTCACTCATCATATGTACAACACCTTTCTAAACATAGCAAATGAATCTGCAGGAGATAAAGTTTTAATTAGACTTTTTTTTTTTTACAGTGTGTCAATACCATCAGCTCTGATGTGTTGGTCAAGACACCACAGGTCTATATGATTCTGATTTCAGGCTTAGTTATTATTATTATTATTATTTATGTATTTTTTCTGAGCAAAACTATTCTAAATGCTATGAAACTTGAATGTAAACTTTAATGTAACAGCATTAAAATAAATCTACTGGTAAGTTCTTATTTAAGTTCTACACAATATAAAACTCCAGCCCTACTTCCTGAAATGGTAATTTTGGAAGACTTTGGTTATATAAAAGTTCATTTCACTTATGGTCTACAGAATAGGCCAGTTCAGCACTGGGCCACTACTCAACATTAATTATGTACTGAATTCCAGAAACTTCCTGCATTCAGGAAGCCATGTGCCACCATTCCTAGCCCCCCAGGACCAGCCTCCAACAAGGTACCCACCTGTGCTAAATGGAATGGAGTAGACAAAGCTCCCTGGAATCTGCTCAGCTGCCCTCCGGTACCAGAGAGGGAAATGGTCTGCATTAAAAATGTTCTCCTTGTCTCCAGCCTTCAAGAAGTCCCTTGAAATGGGAAGGAGCAAGAAGAGCATGATATTTCTCAGCAAGGAAAAGCGAGATGTGAGGAAATTCCAACAGCCTTTGTAAAACCAGCATTTGTTTTGAGAACCCCAATCTGTCTTTTTCAATGCAGAGAAGGTTAGAATAACAGGGTACGCCTCCAGATTGTGGAAAAACGCATTGTAGCACAGTGTGGGAAGTGACACAGTGTAAGAAGCATTAGATTCTCAAGCATGAGGTTCTGACTTTGATCCCCGGTCTTGCATGTACCAGAGTGATGATCTAGTTGGTCCTCTGTCTCTCTCCTCCTCTTGTGAGTAAATAAATGAATGTCAAGAGGAATGAGATGTCTTATAGAATACTACAGTCAGACTCTCAATTGGAGCAATGGCTTTACCTAGTGATATCCAATGAACAAACCATCTTAATGTCTGAAGCAAGCAACATGAACACATTTGGTCACATACCCTTGACTGTACACGCAACTCAAGTAAATCTCACTCTTTTCAGAAAAAGCCATGGTAGATCTTTACTCTCTTTCTCTTCCTCTCTGGCTGCACACTGTTCAACCAAACTTACTGGCTATGACTCTGTCCCCTCCAATGCCACCAGCCCACAGAAGTTTGGTCTAGCTAGAAGTCTGGATGCTTTCTCTTCCTGTCAAAATGCACCCATTTCAAAAAGTACCTGAACATTCCTCCCTCACTTTGACAACTTCATTTTCACCTGATCATTTTTAGCAACCTACCCAAGCCACCCTTGGAGGGAAAGAGCTTTGGCTTACAATTTTCCATCCTTCCACAGGTCCACAGATTGTTTCTTTTTGTTTTGTTTCTGAAGATTTGATTCATTAATTAATGATGTAGAGAGGGCAGAAAGAGAACCAGAACATCACCCTGACACCAACAATGCTTGGGACAGAACTCAGGACCTCCTTCTGAAGAGACCATTGTATTGTCTATTGTGCCACCTCACTGATTCTTAAACTGACTTTCCACTGACTTGACTCCTCTCTGAAGACTTACCTCTCCTGCCTAGCACCTGCAGGCCTCAAGAAGTAAATCGTCCAATTCTGGGAGAAAAAAATGACAGCTCAGCTAGTTGCAGAGAGCTTTCAGAAAGGGAGTCCTATCAAGGGACAGTCAGAGTATAGGACAAAGAGTACCCCTTAAATCAGAAACTGCACCTCTTTCAGTCTAATCACTTGCAGCACGGAGCTAGAACACACAGAAGATAAAGTAGTTAAATTCTACACTGTCTAGCACAGTTGGATTGATGTACTAAGCTGATTATTAGAAATCAATGTGATCTTGGCTGCTAAGTGAGGACAAAGTATTCTGAAGTTTTGGACACCCAGGATCCCCTGATTTCCCAATGATGTAGAGCTCATTCCTATGAGAAGAAACCCAGATCACTGGTAGCCACCCTGGAAGTTCTTAACACTGAAATATGTCTCGCTGTAACTTATACCAGCATGCCCAAATTCTTCTCGAAGGACAGAGACCTTATATTCCTTGACACTTTTGGGGTCTGGCACTCTTCAGCATGACTCAGTATGATGTCTGATAATAACAGGATAAATCAAACCTGATCCTTAAAGAGCCCCACTTGTTCAAGGCAATTCACTATCTTTTCTAACATTTTTCTCAACTATTTCTGATTCCTTTTGTATCATGGCCAACTTCACATGCTACAAATTAATTTACAGGATACTCCTGTAAAATGATTTGCTAGCACAACTGGTAATACTAAATGGAAAATATTCTGACAATGACAGAGCCACCAATAAGTCTGTTGATTTAACGCTATAGGAAGACTTTTTTTTCCACAGTTGGCAACACACTCTGCTATTATTCAGAAGGTTGGCTGTCAAGCAGGGTTGAGATGGTACAAAGAGAGGCCAGGAGGTGGCTCATCCGGTAAAGTATACATGTTACCTACACAAGGACCTGGGTTCAAGCTTCTGGTCACCATATGGGAATACCTGCAGGAGGGGGAAGCTTCAGGAATGGTGGAGCAATGCTGCTGTCTCTCTCTCTCTATCTCTGTGTCTCACTCTCTACAAAAAGGAAATAAAAAAACAAAAAATGAGTGGAGTCATACAGGTAAAAGAGGAGCTCCCTATGCTATCTACTGGTCACTCCTGGGTTCAGCCTGACAGACAAGCTTCCCTTGGTGCTGATTTAGTAGTGGGGATGTATATTGATCCTAAAATCATCAGGTCCCAACAATGTTAATGTGTGATCTTTTCAGGCTATTGGTTTTCTTTGCTACAGACATGAGATCCTTCACAAGCCTGACCTGGGCAGGTGTGAGCAGCAGCCTAGGAAGCCCAGACCCAGGAAGGCAAACTCTTCCTTCCACACTAGCCTTAGGAAACTGCCAGAGCTTTCTCACTCAGGTCAGTCTGTTCAGGGTGGTATGCATCAAATTCAGAGAAAAGAGGCCTGCTCATACAGTGGTACTATAAGGAGGGGAAGGGGGTGGGGCACCTTTCATATGGTGGCAGGTAGGAGTCCAGCTTGTCTAGATTTGAGGTGACCCTCAAATCAGTTTAAGAAACTAAACTGGAACTGAGCCCACCTATGTGTTCAACACCTGCTGCCAACTACCAGGCTATAGATTTTGTTTCTGAAGGAAACAAAAAGAGATAACCTGATTTTAGAGTCCCACCCCCTCAAATGTTTTCAGAAAGTAAGAACCTTCTAGGTCAGAGGAAAATCTGTTTCTGGACATTAGCAATGATTGTGCTTTTGTGTGAGACAGGTCTAGGTTTTAGAGTCTTTGGGTGAGTTACCAGATTCAGTTATTGAGTCTCTGTCTCCTACACTGATCTGCAAAAATGGGAACAATGATATTACACTCACAGTATGCTCCTGGAATCACCTGACATCATATGTGAAAGCACCGTGCAACTGTAATGGCATGGACAAATCCATGGGATTCTTAGAGTTCAAGAGTTGTGCTTCATTCTTTGTGGTTTGAGGGGTCCTCTCCCATACAGGACTCTAATGGAGAACAGCAGTTCTACCACAGTGGCTAACATTACTGGATGCTCTGTGTGTGCTAAATGGAGCCCAATTGGCCAGACTGATGAAGCAGAACACACAGGTCATATTGGTATTGGTGGCAGATCAGAGTGTGTGGACTGCAAGTAGCCAACTTTCAAAAGTAGGGGGTGGAACAGGAGACAGAACATTTGTGGAAGAAGGTTCTGGGATGGGAACATTTAGTCACGTACTGATCTTCTCCTCAACACTTTGGACTCTTCTTTGTATGGTGTGTGTGTGTGTGTGTGTGTGTGTGTGTGTGTGTGTGTGTGTGTGTGTGTGTGTGTGTGTGCATTTTATTATTACTACCTTTATTTCTTTTATCAGAGTACTGCTCAGTTCTGGCTTATTGAACCTGAGATCCCAGAGCCTCAGACACGAAAGGTATCTCTCTAACCCAGCCCTATTCTTTCATTAAAAAAATAATTCTGAATATTTTCTAGCCCTGGCTAATAGGATAGATTCAAACAATAAGCTCTCAACAAAGATCATTTAGTTGGAATGTGTAAGTAGGTAAATGATTCTAAGGTCATACTAGTCAAGGTGATTTAGATGAATCAATGATATGAGTTCTTTGACAACTGGATTATTTCACTGTTCCAGATATCCAAAGAGTACTCATTCATTGGCTTCCCAAATCAGTTTGCTTCAACCATTTTTTATCTTGACAGTTACCCTAAGGATTTAGCACCCCCATATGATACACATTCAGACAACAGGTGTGTATCACAGTCATCTTGAGTGAGCTCTTGTCCTATTTCAAATCCATCACAATAACCCAAATATCAGACCATCAAGGGGATTTGTCTTACTATGGTTGCTCTTGTTTGCTTGTTTTACTGATTAAAACCAACAAAGTATTCTCCATTTGAGGTTCAGAAAGTCAATCCCTGTGACCCCTTTTTATCTCTCTGGACCCTACAAAGAGAAAGCTATGGTTATCTTCATGCCTACAGCTGGGGATTGAAACTGAGACCTCAGAGCCTCAGGATTAAATTTTCTCTCTGGGAAAAGAATCGTTCAAAGATAAAGGGCTACTTTCCAAAATGGAGACCCCCCCAAATCTCATCTTCTATAGTCTTACCTTTAGATTCCTGATTATTAAACAATTTTTCTGCTTTATATATTAATGCTTTTTCACCACCAAGTTGCAGATGCTACCCTGATGCCAACCTGACTCTACTGGACATATGACTTCACCAATGTACTCTGGAACACCCACCCCTCCAGAGCTCTGCCCCAATAGGGAAAGATACAAACAGGCTGGGAGTATGGATTGGCCTGCCAATGCCCATGTCTAGTGGAGAAGCAATTACAGACCTTCCATTTTCTGTACCCCATAATGATCCTGGGCCCATGCTCCCAGAGGAATAAAGAATAGGAACAATTCCAGTGGCGGGGTTGGGATGTGGAACTCTGGTTGTGGGAATTGTGTGGAATTGTATCCCTCTTATCCTATGGTCTTGTTGATCATTATTAAATCAATAAAAATAAATAAATGCAAAGAAAAAAAGGGTTAAAGAATATTTTAAATGAAAATAATTAAAACTACAATTTCATAAATGACAAATATGAGATGCCAAGAATGATAAAGTCTTTTTTATGTGAATAAAAATCTATTTATCACAGGGAAATAAGAAATTGTATCCATGTATTAACAACTGTACTATAAACCATTCATCCCTCAATAATGATTTTTAAAAAAAGAAAAAAGTTACTGCTTTGTCATTATTCACTCTCAACACATCCACATCCCACTTATCTTTACAGCATTATTGGATGGTGGGTGTCAGGCAAGAGCATCCCTGGACTGAGCTCTGTGGAAAGGGACACTTCCCCTCCTGCTTGGATCCCTGCTGGGCCAAACTCTTCCATTCTGGTGGTATTTGGGGCACTGGCTAATCCCATGTTCCTTGAAGGGCAGCATATGTGAAATTCCCTAGCATTTCCAATAATACACTTGCAAATTTTCTGAATTTCAGACTCTCTATGTCACTTACCTAATCATGCCTCTTGCTTCCAAGAAAAGAAATTGGGAAGACCTAGCACAAGTCAAACTCAAAAACAGCTTTGAAGAATTAAGGCCCAAGGCTCTCTGTGGGAAGTGAGCTGAGGCTTAAAGGGTATCTCTCTGATACTTTGTTCACTGTCACCTTGCCCACTCTCCATGTGGTGGGTGCTCTCTGGAAGCACAGAGAGACATTGTCCAGCCCAAGCACCCTCACACCACCCACTCTTGGGCATGATGCTCTTTAGACCTCTCGCTGAGTGCTGAGGTACAGAGGTTATTAAATCCCACAGAAACAAACAGCAGACTTGAGACACTGATTCTAAAGCCAGTGGGCGGTGCTGTGGGCAAGAGTCAGGAATTATGACGAAGAAAGGACTACAGAAGGTCCAACAGACACGTGGACACAGAACAGAAAGGAGACATATGTAGGGCAGGGCTGGCCTGAATTCTGTTTATACTGGTGGGGAGATCTAAGGTTGGAATAAGCTTCTTTTTTGATTGCCTTTCATAGGGTTCACTGCATCCCTCCTTACTGGTTGGTGAGCTGTTCTGCTCCAACAAACAGGTTGATCCTGGAGAGTCCGGTACGAGTACCCAGAAAGGCCACCTCCACACCCTTGTCAGAATTCCTGAAACAGAACAGTTGAGCGTTTTAAGTCTCAGGGGATGTTTTGCAAATATATATATATATATATATATATATATATATATATATATATATATATATATGTGATGTATATATCACTTTTGAAACCTGGACATTGAAAAGAAATTACATAAACAAAGACATATGCAGGCATACATAAGTTAAGTGAAGGATGCAATTCAAGGCCATTATAAAAATTTTCCTGGTGGATCTAGCAATAAAAACAACAACGAAAATGGATCAGCAAGATCACTTACCTGGATAGTATACCTGCCTTGTCATGCATGCAAAATAGGTGTCAGCCTGGCCCTCACTGAACTAGGGGAAGGTTCCATTCAGTGCTGTGATATTTACCCCATTCTTCCTGTCTCTGCTTCTGTCTCCTTTTTTCAGCCATTACTATTATGTTTATTTTTACCAAAGGACTGCTCAGTTCTGGCTTAAGGTGGTGTGATAGATTAAAACCAGGACACTAAAGCCTCAGGCATGAAAGTCTTTTTGAACAACCATTATGTTATCTCTCCAATCCGTTGTTTATTCCTATCTATCCATAAAGTCAACCAGAATACTAAAGCCCTGGTGATGAAAAAATAAAAATAAATAACAGAATGACAACATTTTGACACACAGACACACACACACACACACACACACACACACACACACACACAAAACTAGTATAGTCATGGGCTCCTTGGACTATAACTAAAATAGGACTACTAACTATCTACAAAACAGAGACCCCCCCCCCCAACTCATCATCTAAACTATTCCAGCCTTTAGGTTCATGATTATTCAATAATTTGTTTGGCTCTATATGTTAACTCTTTTTTCATCCACCAGGTTCCAGATGCTAGCAGGATGCCAAGTGGACTTCCCTGGACAGATGACTTTACCAATGTGTCCTGGAGCCCTGCTTCCCCAGAACCCACCCCACAAGGAAAAGAGAGAGAAAGGCTGGGAGTATGGATTGACCTGCCAATACCCATGGTCATCTGGGAAGCAATTACAGAAGCCAGACCTTCCACCTTCTGCACCCCATAATGACTCTGGGTCCATACTCCCAGAGGGATAAAGAAAAGGAAAGCTAGCAGGGGAGGGGGTGGGATATGGAGTTCTGGTGGTGGAAATTGTGTGAAATTGTAACCCTCTTATCCTATGTTTTTTGTCAGTGTTTCCTTTTTATAAATAAAAATTAAAATAAAAAAGAAAGAAAGGAAGAAAGAAAGAAAGAAAAGAAGAGAGAAAGATGTCATGAAAAAATGCACCTCAGACTGCAGACACAAAATTATCTCATAATTCCAGGGAAATTCAGAGAGAATGGGCTGAAATAGGAAAGGAAGAAATATCCTCAGAGCTGTTTACATTGTTGCTACCAAGTGGAAGCTGTCATGAGCAACTACACACACACTGTATAGTCCCCATATCAAGTCTGTAGTACCCACAGTCTGGAAACATCTAGGACTTGAATTCAATATGGTTTTGAGAGCAACAATTGGCAACATCTATCAGAGCATAGATTTTTATCTTCTTTACCACCAACACTAGAAGATTGGTCAATATGTGGATTCTTCAAATAGCCTTGTTTGGTAGTCGGGCGGTAGCGTAGTGGGTTAAGTGCATGTGGTATAAGTGCAAGGACCAGCATGAGGATCCCAGTTTGAGTCCCCAGCTCCCTACCTGCAGGGGGTCACTTCACAGGTGGTAAAGCAGGTCTGCAGGTGTCTGTCTTTCTCTGCCCCCTCTGTCTTCCCCTCCTCTCTCCATTTCTCTCTGTCCTATCCAACAACAACAACATGAATAACAATAACTATAACAATAACAAACAATAAAAACAACAAGCGCAACAAAAATAAGTAAATATTTTTTTTTAAATAGCCTTGTGGGATGCCATGCATAACAGCCCCAAGAATAACCTTAGCAAGAAAAATTCATTTACTAAAAGACATAAGATCACTTTGTTCAAGGGGCCAGTATTGACACACCTGATTGAGCACACATGTTACCATGTCCAAGGACCCCAGTTCAAGCCCCAGTATCCACTTGCAGGGGAAAAGATTCACAAGTGGTAAAGCAGGATTGAGCGGTCTCTCTCTCTCTCCCTCGCTCTCTTTCTCTCTCTCTCTCCTCTCTTTTCTCTCCCCCTTCTATATCAGTTTCTATTTGTCTTCATTCAATAATTGAGTAAATAAATAAAAATATTTTTAAAAAATCACTTTATTCAACCTTTAAGGCAAACCTGTGTTGTGGGATATTATAAGTGCATATATCATCAAAAAAGGGAATGGTCTTTCTTTAGAGCTATCATTTTAATCTACAATAAAAGCATAAAAGAATACTATAGTTTGCTTCCATGTCCTAGCTGCTGGTAACAGTTTGCTTGAATTAATGATTCATGCCGATTTTTTCTCATCAGGGTTATTGCTAGGACTCAGTGCCTGCATGATGACTTCACTACACCCAGAAGCTATTTGGGGGGGGGGGGGCAGGAGTGTTGTTGCTTTTATTTACCTTCACTTTTCTCTTGATAGGAGTCTAAACAAAGAGACAGAGGAAGAGAGAGAAGGAGAGCCCTTGCTGCTCCACCCTCTTTACAGCTTGAATGGGTCCAGGTCCCAAGTCCCTAGCAGCTCATGAAGTAGAAGGAGCCCTGAGTGGGTAGGAAACAAACAGCTTTTCCTGCTTTCCTCTTCCAGGAAGTATGGTCCTACTTCTGAGAACTGAATTCTTTTTTTTGGGGGGGGGGGGGAGAGACTGAATTCTACCTATTGAAACTCCAACAAAGTAGCCATAAAACCTAGGAGCTAGCTATCTCTGCCCAAGTTGCTAACCTGCTCTAACAATTGTGATTTGGAGTTTGGGGTAACAGCTGTGCTCCTTACACCATAAAAATATTCTGGGTGGCTTATGGGGAAGTGACCCTGGAAGGGGGACACATGCAACCACTTACTCGGACTTGTTGAGGGCGAGGCTGGTCCAGTAGGCTTCAATGGGAGCACTCACCACGGCATCAAAAAGAACTTCTTGTATCAGTTCTTTATCACCTGTTGGGAGGGACTCTAGCTGAGAAGGTGACTTTGGAGAGCCCGGAGGAGGGAAGAAAGAGGTGCTGGCTGGGCTTATTTTGTAGTGTCTGTAGGCTCCTAGCTCATGTAGTGTGTAGCTTTATACCTCAATCTCCTGCAATCAGGCTAGAAACCTGAAACTGCTATGACACTTGTTCTAGCAACACAAATGGGCATGTGGACAAGGTGGTAGGCAACCAAGAGGTGTGGGTATCTCAATGCTTGTGTTTTCTTTCTCCTCTCTTTACCTAACAGGCTTTGCCTTAAGCCTACCTGCCAGCTCTGGGGCTAGGGGAGCAGAAGGCAACCCTCTTTGGGCACTGTGCTCTTTTCTTCATGGTTGTGTACTCATCAATCTCTGATTTCATTCCCTTGTAAGAAGGTATAGAGGAGCCAGGCAGTGGCACACTTGGTAGAACATACATGTTATAATGTACAGGGACACAGGTTCAAGCTCCTAGTCCCCACCTTCAGGTTGGAATAATACAGCTCATTATCTGACAGTCCCTTCCTTACCCCTTTCAATTTCTCTCTGTCCTATCCAAAACATAATTATTTAAAATAAATAAATTGAATGTCTTAGAAATAAAGAAGGAACAAAGATCAGATAATTTAGTACATCCTATGTCTTTGATTTTATGACTCCTTCCATTAGATTTTTTTTTAAGCATAGCCATCTCTGTCCACCCAAGGGACTCTGAATGGAGCTATGTGAAAAAGAGCCCAAGGATTAAGACTATAACAAGTCAGGTGAGTCAGGTGAAGACATTCTCGAGTCTTCTGATCACTCCACAGAGGGGGCAGTTGATGATAGCATGCAACTGCCCAGTCCTCATCTAGGCTGAGGACCAAAGGGAAAGTTACTTCATAACAAAAGTAAAATATTGACATTACTCATCTTAAAATTTTAATAATAATTGCTAAAATGAGATAAAGTGGTGTACTGGAGTGCTCCTGAGTAATTCAAACAGATGCATTAAGAGTTAAATAAGGGCCTCGAAAGTAGCCCATTTGGACAGTGCACTGCTTTGCTGTGTATGTTAACCAGATTTGAGCCTAGCCTGCATCACAATGAAGGAATCCTCAGTGCTATGGTACTTCCCCCCTCCCTCCATGTCTCACTCTACCTGAATATGTCATCTAGGACTCTAAAAAAAAAGTTACATCACTGACACAAATCTCAAACATACAAGTGAAGACACAATTTGTAAGATAATCCCTATAATCTTATACCCTATACAATGTATACTATATTATATAAATTTTAATATGTGAAATGCTAAAAATAATGGTATCTGCTGTCTTAGTATGTGGTAATACCATAAAGTGCCAGGGACGCTGAAAAAATCTGGGGTGGTGCTTCACTGGTAGGAAAATGAGACTGGCAGAGGTACTTGGCCTTCAACAGTATCTGTAATTTTTTTTTCCTTTCAAAGTACTTGAAGCAGATACAGTGAAATGTGAAGATTTTAGGCCACTGGTTGATAAAATCTGAACACTTGTTCCTGTTGTTTTCATTTTTGCTTTTTTTAATGTGTCATCAAAAAGTCAGAGAAAATTGGAAACTGGGTTCTGTGCTGTCCATCTGATTCTTTCTCTACCAGATCAGTTTCTTCAAAGAACACATATTCTATGAAGATGGTGTTTGGGGGAAGGCTAACTTCCTTATTCCTCTCACAGGGCTGTCTAAGGTGGTTATTCCATGAGATAACATCAGTCTGGAATGTTTCATGTCACTGAATAATATCTACCTGTTGGGGGCTGAGGAAAAGGGTATACTGCTCATTATTGGTGAGTATTCATTCCCCTTCCCAAACTTTAGCTTCTGGAACTGAGGTGTGGGAGCACAGTGCCTGCTCAGTGTCCTCCCTTATTCCGCCGTGCACCAGCCCTGGGTCCTGGCTCATGTTCCAGCCACTGAGCTCCTTCACAGGCCATTGGAAGAAGGAAGCCACAAGTCATAGAGGAGATAGTCTAGAGAGCCAGGTGACTTAGATCATGGCCTGGGGTGAGACAAGTCTGATTCCAGTTCTTGTTTCTCATTTGTCAAATTGGGGAGTTGAATGAGTAGATATTTATTCACAAGTCCTTCCCAGATGAGACATTTCCATTACCTAGAGGTGTCTTACTAAACAATTTAGAAAGGGCATGAATCCAAGGCAAATGGCTAAAGGGCGACAGCCAATTCTGCATGATTTTGACTAACCTCAATTTATTAATTCATTCTCCTCTTCCTATAGAAAGAAGATACTTGGCTGCTTATCTCTGAAAAAGCAAAGCTGCCCCTGAAAAGGGAACTCACGAATGCTTCTGTGTGTTCCTGCCCTTCCCCACCCCACATACATACACAATATTTCTTTGAAATCCACACTCACATTGGAGCAGGGGTTCTTTGCCTTTGAGGTAGAGCTTAATAGCATCTAGTTGAGACAGGTGCCGGTGCTCAGGGTGCAGGTCTGTATTGCAGTAGGACCTAAGAACATGATATGGCCCAAAAACAAAAGCAGTCAATGCTATAGCACCCCCAGCCATTGCTTTTTAACCAAGACAAGGCAAGAAAATACAGACAACTTGAAATCAAAGAGAGCAGAACAAATGGCAACACTGATGAAGTTCTTACCATTCATCTGCCAAGGACACATCAGGATGTTCCAAGTCATGCAGACCTGGAGGTTGAAGGAGAAGACGTACTGAATAAGTATTTGTGCAAGACACTGACACAAAAAGATCATAGGGGGTGTCCTTCCTTCCTCTGTGTGCTCCAAAATTGTATAGCAGAGTCATAGGGTGGGGTGAGAAAGCAGTGATCTGAGCGTCTCAGGAATGTCTTAACTCCTGGAAGAAAAATACTGTATCAGGAAGTTTTGGAAGAGAGGCTTAGTGAGATGGCAGAAATACTGACTTTGGGTCCTCCAAGTCGGAAACAGGGCCAGGCCACTGCACTACTGTGTGATGTTAGCAAATGACTTCTCTAAAACAGTTTTTTCACATAAGAAATAGAAATAATAATAGACTCCAAGATATGTGTGAGTTTTAGAGTACTTTACCTTGAGTTTAGCTTAGCTCGTCTTAGATTGTGCTGCGTCCTGCATGAATAAAGAGATACTGCCTACAGCTCAACTATGAGTCCCTGGTCGTCTGTTACCTGCCCATGAAGCCAGCCCGGCGAAAACAACATAACCCATCGAAAACAACAGATATGGTTGGTGGTGATGGTGAGATAATAGGTTGAAGAGTTTGGGATTGCAAATACTCAAATGTTTCTGAATGGCAAAAATTGCTAGTTATTACAAGACCCTAAGTAAAAATGTCTGCAAAGGTAACTGAGAGAAGTGGGGCATGATTTGAAATGGGAGTTTTTATAGCATGCCCAGACTACCCTAGAACTGTGAAATCACTCACTTTCCTTGTGTCTTCAAACGGCTTCATTTTTGTGGGACATTAGTAGAAATATACTTATGAATAATAATATCAGGAATGTTGATGCCTGTAATTTGTTTTAGGACATCAGAGTTTCCCAGATGACCAACACCACCTTCCTACAACAGGATTCCAGTTTCCACCTCAACTATGAACACACAAAATAAATAGCAAGATACTAGGACTACCACATAGTAACAATGCTTGGCTTTATTGTAAATTGAGAATAAATTAGAACATCATCATCTATGGCCCAACTGGCCATATCTTTATTCCAACACCTACATGTTGAATGTCTTGAGACCATCACTTCCATGCTTTGAGTTAGATCAGCCACAAAGTGGAGCTAATAATGTCTAACCATGAGACATCTAAATGGTATAGTGCTTATTCCCCAGGGTCATCCATATATCTACCTATCCATTTTTTCTCCCTTTTTTCTATGCATTCCTTTTCCCTTTCTCTCATCTTCCTCCATACTTCCCTCCCTCATTCCTTTGTTTCCATCTTCCCCTCCTCCTCTTTAGTTACCATCTTCATCCCTGTCTTCTCTTCCTTCCATCCATAAATTTACTAAGCATCTGCTTTATGAAAGGCACTGCCCCAAATACAGAGAATATAGCAAAAAATCACTGCCTTTATAGCATTTACTCTCTAGTGGCAGAAAAGAGACATGTAAATTAAATTGAAGTGCATAACATAACAGTTAGAAATGAGAACTATGAGGGAATAGAGAGACTATAACAAATATAGGAAATACCAGGAGACAAGAAGGATTGACAAAGATTTTTAAATCTATTTAAGTGGCAAGAGAAGGCTTCACTGAGAAAGTGAGTTTTTTAAAAAATATTTATTTAATTTTGATAGAGACAGAGATAAATTGAGAGGGAAGGAAGAGAGATGTGCGTGTGTGCACGTGTGTGTGTGTGCGTGTGTGTGTGTGTGAAAGAGAGAGAAAGAGAGAGAGAGAGAGAGAGACCTGCAGCACTGTTTCATAGCTTGTGGAGCTTCCTCCCTGCAGAAGAGGACCAGGAGCTTGAACCCATATCCTTGAACCTGGTACCTTGTTCACTGCTAGGTGCACCACTACCTGGCCCTGATAAAATGAGAGAGAGAGAGAAAGAGAGAGAGAACCATGCAGATAATGAGTGAAGAGAGATTTTTCAGAAGGATTCACTTAAAAAATCCTTTATCTTACATTCTTGGATTATTAGGTTAGTCATGTCTATGATGTTTTTCCTCTGAGTTTTAGTTTTCCTCAGCCTTTATTCACATAACTTCCTCTGACTGTCTCAATAGAACACACAGATGAGACACAGAATGGAAATTCATTTTGGTTGCTTCCTCTCTGATATGCTAAGGCACCAAGAAAACCCAATAGTTCTCTATTATATCACCCAACTTGGCTCATTGACAAAATCACACCTATTGATTATTGTTAAAGCTGATGACAATAATTATGTAAGCTCTAATTTATTGAAGAACTACTGAGTGTCATGTGAGTCAAAATAAAGTATCAAGAAGATTCTGAAGATAAATAATATTAGCAGGTAGAATGACAGCCCACATCTTCAACCTCAAAAGTGACTCCTTCTGTATGGAGAAAAGTAATACCTGACACTTCTAGGGAACAATTCTGCAGAGTAACTTTCTGTGGAGGATCATACAGGTCAAACCTCCTCACTCCAAGAACAGAGCAGAAGTAGAATCATGTCATGATGCTATGGCCTCTACTAGTTAGACAAAGAGGGAGAGCTTTCTCTGGCTCTATTCCTCAGTAGAATTGGCAAGAGAGTAAGCCTTATTTACAGAGGACCCACAGAGAGAGGAAGAGCTGACCTAATTTGTGTGGATAACCAGACACACGCCCCCTTGCTGAGGATTCTGCCTAATTTGTTGCCTGGTGGTTACAGTTAGCTTTGAAAGTCTCTGACCTCTCAGATGAACAGCTGTGGAACATACAGGATGAAGACACTGACTACATAGATGATTAGAGACAATGCAAAGCCACTCTGCATATGAGAAAGAGGAAAGGAGGGAGGGAAAGACTGGGGGGAGAGACTTGTATTGAGGATGGATGAAGGAAGTGAACATATGAGAGACAATCTATATAATCCTACTATTCTGACTATGAGTTTGACTTTGGGTAGTTTAGGCATAAAATTTCACTCTCTCCCTCCCTCTTTCTCTCTATCCCTTCTTCCTTCCTTTCTTTTCTAAATAATGTCAGAGAAGCCGAAACACACAGACAGTGAAAGGGATCACAGTACAAAAGTTTTCTTCATTGAGTAGGGACAGAGTGTGAACCTGGGTCATGCACAGCAAAACCATGCACAGTCCAAATGAGCTATTTTTCCAGCCCTAGTCATAAATTTTCTAGTTTCATTAAATCAGGGCGACAATTTCATCAAGTCACACATGGCCCCAAGAGCCCTAAAGGTCTAGACGTTAAAAGATGGCAGCTGGGGAGAAATTCAGCAATAGAGCATAAGACTTGCATGCATGAGGCCATGGGTTTGATCCACAACACCACATATGCCAGAGAAGTGAATGCTCTGGTTCTCGCTTTCATAAAGATATTTTTTAAAAAATGGACAAAGAAAAGAGAAATTGAGAGGGAGGGGGAGTTAGAGTGGGAGAAAAGAAGAGAGACACTTGCAGTCCTGCTTCACTGCTCCTGACGCTTTCCTTCTGCTGGTGGGACTGGGGATTTGAACCTGGGTTCTTTTCCACTGTAACATGTACACTCAACTGGATGCACCACTACCTAGTCCCCTCCCCCACTTTAATTATTTCTGAGACCACATCCTGCCCAGTTCTTGCCTATTTCCTCTGGCCAGAGAGACCACAGCATCACCTCTTCCCAGTGGGACCAGTCTTCTACTCTCCTTCCTACCCCCTAAGTTCTCATCCACTTGGGAGACAAAAACTAACACCTGTGAAACTACACAAGGAGACTCCTACTAAACCAGAAGCCTGTCTATGGAACTTGACTGCTCAGGGACCACTGACCTCATTCTTCACCCCAAGCCATGTTATCAAAGTGGACCTTGAAACATTCTGAAAGGTAGCTGCCTTCTTGTAACCAACTTGGACCAACTAAAAATCTGTTTGTAATTAACTTTCCTGCTCTTGGCCATACTCCCTGGGAACATCAAGGAAAAAGTCCTGGCCTGGTCCCTCTCTTCCTATGAGGAGACAAAAAGTCTAGTTCCCAGATTGTGCAAGAGGTCTTTCAAGGATTCAAGGTCTTTCAGAGAGAAGCCTGAACTCAGATGCTAAATCTGCCCCATGCTCAGGGCTTGTGGTAAAACCATTGCTCTAAGCTACTGCATTGGGGAAGAGGAAAAAACAACCCACTAGAAAGATAGGATGGGTGTGGCATAGGGTTTTGTTTTCCTTGTTTGCTTTACCACCAGTTTTAACTATCCCTGAGTGGCCCCCCCAATAGGATTCCATTCTTCCTCATGCATCCTTTTCTTTTCTTTTTTTTTTTAGAGGGTACAAGACAGACAGAAAGAGAAGTGACACCATAGCACTGCTCCATTCTTGCGAAGTCCCACTCCACACCCCTGTCATATGCTGCAGTATGGTTGCCTGGGACTTGAATCTAGTTTCTTGAACATGGTAGGTAAGACATATGTGTCCCACTATGTGAGCTACTTCTTTAGAGGGTGAGCTACTCACAGCCCTCTGTGACTACAATTTAAAGTTTAAGGAGCTTTAGTAACTGCACCCATTTGCTTGGGAGTTTATAGTGCCCTGATGTGCTATGAAGATAGGGGATCTGGGAACTGCAAAGTGCTACTTACTCCTCTGGCCAAGGTCAATTACTTAAATGAGCACAATTCCCTTTGAGAGTTGCCATGAAATGTAAGTGAAGTCTATGACTCAAATATGTAGAAAACCCAGGCTTACATATCTGTGTTGTCACTTATTCCCAAGAGGGTGTAAATCATATACTACTTTGTACGTTTTTTCCTGATACTGATTTTTATGTATGAGGAATATGTAGTTGGCTCACAATTCCTAGTACTTTGAGGATTAAGTAGAATATAAGTAAATAAAATTTTAAGGAGGGTGGAGAAGACAGCATAATGGTTATGCAAACAACTTCCACATCTGAGGTTCTGAAGTTCCAGGTTTAATCCCCAGCATCACTATAAACCAGAACTGAGCAGTGCTCTGGTCTTTTTCTGTGTCTTTCTCTGTGTATCTGTCTCGTTATAAACAAAATATTAAAAAAAAAAAAAAACTGTAAGGAAAGGCACCACTAGGAATTCCCAACAATCTGAAACAATTTAGGGGTTGGGTATGAGTATATCTAGTACAGCTCACATGTTACCTGAGTTTAAAACCCTGTTCCCACCTGCAGGGAGTGAAGCTTCAAGAACAATAGAGCAGTGTTCCTCCCCTTCTCTCTGTCTCTGTCTCTCTTCCTCTCTGTCTCTCAGCTTCTATCAAAAAGAAAGAAAATTAAAAAGAAATGGCTACTTGGAAGGGTGGAGCTGTATAGGCACCAGTGATAGAAAAAAAAATAATTTAAAAGGACAGAAACAGTCCAGGTGAGCAAAGTAACCCCAAGTGGAATGAGCTGAGTCAAATACCCAGAGTTTGGAAGCTAGAAGGTTGGGCATGTGTGCAAGCTCTTCAGTTAACCCTGCGGTGGCTTCCTGGGCCTTCTTCCCTCACCAAAGGATAGGACAGACCAAGGCAGCTTCTTACCTTCTTCAATGGTCACGTTCCCTCGGAAGAAATATTTCCCATGGCCTCTGGAGAGCGCCACACCTAAACTGTGCAGAGAAACAGAGCACACCTTGAGATCCAAGGCATGGACCAGAAATAGACGTGCTGGCTAACTCTTTACATTGCCACATTTCCATTTCTTGGTCTGAAACCAACTCTCCCCATCCTTTTATCTTTATTGAAAACCTCACCGATTACAGTTGGGGCCAGGCTTCCTTAGGTTCATTCAGTTGCTTCAGAGTAATTTCTGACTAGAGGTGAGAGCTGCCATGGGCTGCTCTCCTGTGATTCTAAGGACATGTGGCAAACTGCTTGCCCTCCCAGCAAGCCTTGTTCTCCTCTGCCACCTAGGGAGACCCCTTTGCCAAGGGTGCAAGTGAAAACTTCTATCACCAATGGAGGGTAGTCACGTTACAGAATTGTGTGCAGCCTTGCACAACTTCTTCCTTGGTCTAACAGAATTCTCACACTTCCATTGCCTCAATTTCTGGTTTTACCTGCAGTAAGAGAATATGTCTTGAAAATATAGTCTGCTCCATTGGCAAATCCACTCAGTAGGTTAACTATTGCTCTGGTTCCAGATAGAAACCCCCATACCAATCCCGTCCCCAGGTCCCCTGGCAGGTATATGACAACAATGCCATATTCTGCTTCTCAGATTATTTTCCCTTTCTGTCTATAGCATTGAGAGGCCCAAGCTCATAAACAGGAACTAGCCTCCATATCCTGTGAAATGACATTTGTGAAGACCATCACAGCACCAAGCTAATAACAGTGGAGGACTTGAGAAGGTGACATAGGTTATCTGAAAGCAGGCAGTGGGACAAAGTCATTTTTCTTTTCAGGACTATCACAAAGAGAAATAACAGGATTCAAAGGTAGACAAGCACAGGACAAGTTATAGAATCAAAACAGCAGCACAACAGGAAGTGATGGATATGCAACCTCCAAATCTAAAGGATTTCTTTCTCTTATTAATTTACTTATTATTTGGTCATAGAAATCAAGGGTGAAATGGAACACAGTAGGCTGCTGCTGCTCATTAGATGGTGAAGAACCTTAGTAACCCTCTGAACTTGTCTCCCCACCCTTCCTGGATTTTCTTGATCATGAAATGCAAAGCCATGACACACTGAGTGAATTCTCCTAGGTGAGCCTGAACCATCTTCCCCCTTCTGAAAAACACAAACACAAAAGCAGCCTGGGAAAAGCCCCTTCCTCACTCTTTCCAGCCTTTCGGCAGGGTGTTTGGTTATCTTCAGATGATGGGCTCTGAGAGTGTGCATCAGCAGGAATTTTGGTACAAACACAACTGATGGTCGGATGGAATGTCCATGTATTATGATCAGCTCTACCTGAAAGGAGTACCCTTGATGTCTGTATAATAGTAGTCATTTGTCATCACCAAAACCCGTTTCTAGATTGAAAAAAAAATTGTAGAGAAAAAAAAAAAAGGAAGAAGAAGAAGACAAGGTTAGTAAGCTAGGTTAAAGTTCCAGAAGGAAATAGAAATAAATAGACATACTATGATCAGGTTAACAGTACTACATGAATCTTGCTTGAGATAAGTGAAGACAAGAGAAAAAATGAGCTCAGCAAAAGAGATTTATTCCAGATAGAGCTTTCAAAGCTAATTTTTCACAGTGGGTTGTTTTAAATTAAGTGGCATGAATGTTTTAGAAAAAATGTACCCCTTTGTCCACTGTCTTCTTCACTTCCATGGAAAACTTTCCGGTCTTCCGATTCACCATGGCATTTCTTAACTAGAAGGAGACAAAGAAATTGGGGTGAGTTCTTCTCTGGCATCTGTGTCAGCTGGGTACCTTGTGTTCATCAGGCTGAGGACACATTTGGAGGTCTGTGCAAAGCAGAGGTAGATAAGGCTAGGTTTGGGATGAGGTAGGGGTGCAGTGGTACAGTAAGTCTGCATGTTGCACTCATTGCTAACTCAGTGCCTCTAAAGTATAAACATGGAACTGCTACTCTGCCAGGGGAGGAAGGCTGAGAGCAACAAATAAACAACTCTCAATTTCAATTTGGGGTACATGTGTAGACTCCGGGGCAGCCATAGCCACAAAGCTCTGAAAATCTCACCAAACCCCAAAAGTCAGAGGAAGCACCACAAGTAACCCACTAGGGAACTCATGAAGCAACGGTGTCTCCAGGCACAAGTTACATGTTCCCAGGTAGGCTTGTCACAAAGAGGTTATTCATTTTTCAAAAACCAACACAAGTTCCAGATGTTTCCCTATACCTTTATTTTTCAATCCTATCATTTGGAACGTCGAGAAGGAGCTTCTCCTAGCAGGAATCATCTTCAGATGTTGTCTGCAAAACATGGGGCTAGCTAATGATCTTGCTGACACCAGCCATCAGTGAACAGGACCATGCTGTGGCTTATTTTCCAGGCTCCCCCACCCCACCAGCTGACCTGCTCTAATTACGTGTGGCCCTTCAGTGAGTTCAGAGAAGGACAGCAGACACAGTGATGAAAGATGTGCCCTTGCAGGCACCGATGGGAGACAAAGGGGAGGCCCTTTAATGGAGTGGGAGCAAATGTTGGTTCACCACAGCCTGTCAGGAAAAGCTTTTCCCAGCCTCAGGCTTTGATTCTCTCCTCCCCCACCCCCTTTCTCCTTTGAGGAACTTGAATAAGATCTGACCGATAGAAAACTGCAATGCTTGCAAGCAACCTAAATTTGATTCTAGCTCTGTCTAGCTCTGGGTTCACATTCCCATCGTGTGTGTGTGTGTGTGTGTGTGTGTGTGTGTGTGTGTGTGTGTGTGTGTGTGTGTGTCTCTCAGAGAAGCATAATTTTTAGCTGGAGGCATGTATAAAATAAAACATATATTTTACTCTCAATATTTTTTAACAACGCATAATGGGCATTTCTGGAAATATTTTCCCATTTTAACTTTTGTGGTTTTGGATGGGGAGAGCTGGTCCTAATTAAGTCTCCTTTCTAACTTTTAAGAACGGCTTGATTTATCTTGAACATGGTTTTCATCCCCCCACCCCTTTCTGGTGCCTGCCTAAAGCCATTTGGGACCTTCCCCACTCACACTGCCCAGGCAAGTCAGAGATTAGGTAAGTCTCTCCATGCCTCTGTGCCACTCCACCCCCAAATCCCAGTCGCACAGAGCAGTCTAGGGGTGTGGAGGGACCAAGGCCAGGTCACTCACTGAGGCGTTCTTGACACCAATGCCTAGATGCTCAGTTCAGTTTTTCTCTTTTCTTCAGTGGCAGTGAAAATTAATTCTGCTCATCTAACACCTATTTGTGAGGAAGGATACCACTGCAGTTGACAAATAGACATGTGATGCAGTGACTAAGACTTTGGGCTCTCAAGCATTATGTCCTAAGTTCACCCTCCCTGGCATCACATGTATTAAGAGTGATGCTGTGGTTTGAGTTCTTTTTCTCTTTCTCTCTCTCTCTCTTCTCTTCTTGTTCTCTCATTAATAAATAAATAAATCTTTAAAAAATAGCAGTAGAGGATAGTGTGCTGATTTGTCATATGCACACTCCTGTTTAAGCCTGGCTCCCACCATATTAATGGAAACATTAGTGCTGTGAATTCTCTCTCTCTATCTGAAAAAAAGTCAGCCAAGCTTTTAGTGGCAAAGCCACAGAGATGAAAATAAATTAAAAAACAAACAAATAAAAACTTTAAAAAATAAGAAAAGAAATGGATTCTGTGCCAGGACTTCATAATCTTAAACCTTCCCTGTGCTTCGTGGCTTTCTCTTCTGTAAAATAGAACTGATGTCTGAGACCATCTCATACAGTTGGAGTGAGGACTAGCTTAAGTTAATATTTAGATGAGTGTCCGTGACACCCTAAAGGTTGGGATAAACGTTGACTGTTGACCACCACCACCACCTTCATTATCCTAGATTTTCCTTAATGCCATACCCTTTTCCCTTATAAAATTTACTTTTCTATATAATACGAGAGGAAGGGGGGGGAGGTAGAGGGAGAAGGAGAGGGAGAAAGACAGGGAGAGGGAGAAAGAGAGACTGGAGTGTTGCTCTGCTCAACTCAGCCTTATGCAGTGTCAAGAATGAAACTCAGAGTCTCAGACATGCAAGTCCTCAACTTTACTGCTGAGCCACCTCCCCAGCCAGTCCTGTCTCTTTTCTTTAAATCCAGTTTCACTGACTTATCATGATTTTACAATACTACAACATTTTGAGAGGGTATACACATTTACATTTCACTGCACCCTACCTTCTAATGTTATTCTATTCCTGTTACTCTTCTTCCTTTTCCCTCTGATAACTACCATATTTTTCAGAGTCTAAGAGCTAATTTCTTGTGTTGTTCCAGTTCCTTTGCTTTAGTTATTTATATTCTTTGTGTGAATAAAACCACTTGGTAATTGTCTTTTACTTCTTGAGGGATTTCACTTTATTTCAAGTTCCACTCACATTGTTACAAAAGTCATAATGCCATCTTTCTGGATAGCTAATAACACTCTACTAAGATATATTTATCAAAAAATCCAGGTCATTTTCTCCCCTTTCTATAGCTTAAGCAATCAGGATTCAACTTCATGTTTACTTGTCGTAGGTGTTAATACTCTCAATGATCTTTGTAGTTTTCTTTTGGCTGTAAGCCAGACAAAAACTACATTTTTTCTTTCTTTCTTCGTCTTTTTTTTTTAACCAGAGTATGGCTCAGTTCTGAGGTATAGTGGTGTAGGAGGATTGAATCTGGAGCCTCTTTGCATAATTATTATGCTATACCTTTCCCTAAAAACTACGTATTATGGGCTCACAAGATAGCTCACCTGGATAGTGTGCTTTCTTCATCTTGCACACGACCTAGGTTTGAGTCTGGTCTCTAATGTAATGTAAGCTTCAGTGCTATGGAGTATTTCACTCTGACTCTATTTCTGTCTGAAAAAATGGGCTCAAAGCTGTAAAGCCCCAGTGACAACAACAAATTACTTTACTGTGCGAATGTCCTGATATCTTCTATTCTAATCAAGTATACTGCTTATAATTGAAGTTTATAAGTCACAACACGGATTATGTGGCTTCCTCCCTCCCCAGACACAGCTCTCACCCCTTCCCCCATTAAAAACTGCTCATAACCACTTGAGGGCTTTCACTCACTGAAAAAGAAGACTCAGGATACCAAAGTTCAAGTTTTACCAATGCTTCAAACCATACCATTCTCTTATGAACTCCCTGTGGCTCATCTTCTTTATCTTTCATTCACTCCATTAAAAAGTGTTGGTCCATGAGGACTTCCAGACCCCAGGGGTCCTGTGGGGAGCTACAGACACTGTGGAGACCTGATTCACATGAAGCTCAACTAACACCGAGAGCATCTGTCCACTGAACTCCTACAGAGTTCCACACACAGACTAAGAAAGCAGGCTGGGGCAAGGAGCACATGTCTTACTCTTTGTCTATCAAACAAGTGCTATAGAGAAACTACAGTGAATTTAAAGAAGAACAAAACAAATGACCAAAAGTCTCAGAAATACACCGAGGAGGAGAAGAGGCTTCTAAAACTTTGGAAGGAAAGTACTGAAGGGAATTGATGCACCAGGTTTACCTCAAGTAAAAGAAAGAGAGTTGTCTGGAGGGCATCTTACAGTGGATACAACAGAAGCATTGTAGTTGGGCATGAAGGAGAATGTGAAGGTGCAGTAGAAGAAACCACACACATGGTAAGCACTTACTTAGCAGCTCTGCAGGTAGCACTTATCTTTTCTGTCCTCTAGGGTGAGAGGAGTCAATAACACATATTCTGAGAGACATTGATAGAGTATTTGAAAACTCTTGGGCTCAAGGACTCTTGCTAATGCATGCCAAAATGGTCAAGTGCTTTGAGAATACACTGTGTACTCTTACACTTTTGTGCTAAGTCCCTGATTCAGTTTTCTTATCTGTAGAGTGAGGCTAGTGGTACTACCCACTGAGTAGGACTGCTGTGAGAAATAAACACATTTTTCTCTATATGCAGCACTTAGAACATTACAGGCATGGAAATAGAGTTGAGTATATGACAGCTATTAATTTTTTTCTTTTTTCTATACTATCTGTAAAAATAATCACTTTCAGGGTAGAAAACTTGGGGAAGACTATCAAGGAATAGAAGTAAGGCATAATCTACTTTTAATGCCTTCAACCAGCTCTGGAAATGTATAGCAAAAGGGTGAACACTATTTCAAAGATCACTTTTCCTTCTAAGAGATGATTAACAGTGGTCAGTTAGACTGCATTACACATATCCACTGTTGGCTCAAGAGTTTCCCATGGGTGTTCTACTCGATGTATTGTTGACATGGTGTCGAAATTTTCCTGGGACCAGAAGTCCAAATCTTCCTCCTCAACATGGCTTAGTTCCCTTTTTTCATTATTAATTTTTACTAGACTACTTTGCATATGTTCCACTAGCATCTTTGACCTCCCATCGTTTTGGAAGCATGTGAGGTCTGTGTTATAAATGTGATCATTAAAATCAGCAAGAGCTTAGCTGCCAAGAGAAGTAGGAGGAGAGGAGCCTTCTAAGAAGGTCTCTATAGCTAGTACACTCACACTGCTCCTTAATTAGTGTGCTCTGCTTGCATTATCTCTCCCAAACCTTGACCTAAATCATGTTCACTGCTACTTTCCTACCAATCCCAGATGGGCATGTGGACATGTGGGGTTGTCTACAGGCCTCACAGTGATGTTTTATTTAGATTTCAGAATCCTCCAATCCAGAGTGCAAATCCCAAGGAGACTAGTGGTGCTTTGAGTTTCCTTAATCAAATACATTGACGGCAAAAGAATTCCTCCTTTGGCTACATCATGCTCCCAAGGTGACCGAACAAGAGACACATGTCAGAGAGACAACCAGAAGCCAATTCATGCAGATGTGCACTGGACATAATGGAAATCTGAGGGCTTTGAAGATGAACACCTAGGACTGGTAGTCCTGTGAGTCACATGGTGACAACAAAGTGCACAAGGCTGGGGACTCCCTGTGCTGTAGTTGTGATGAGAAAAGGAGATAAGGTAAGGGAATAAAACTGATTTTTTTCTCCAAACTTTTGATGAAAGGAAATGAGTTCACTGAAAATTAATTGGAGCAGAGGTGATGACATAAGAGAGATGAGTAATAAGGCACTTCAAGAACATACAGAGGAGAAGGGAATGTCAATTCCACATTAACAAGCAGCAGCTATTCCTAGATGTGAAGCCCTGAAGTTGGAAGATGTGTGATCAGGTTTTTCTTCCATATTAATTGAAGTAGGGAAGAGGAGGTGATGGAGAAGCATATGGACAATAAGGTTTCAAGCCTTTTGGGAAATAAAATTAAAAAGAGATCCAGTGAAACCAAGACAAATCAATGAATAAAGTAAAGACAGAAGAGAGGGGGAAAACTGAAATATACCTGTTGAAGATTCTGTGACAATCTAACATGAAGAGCAAGGTGCCTGAGAACTGAGAAGGAGGTGACTAACACTAGCAACCACCACTCACAGAATGCTCATTCTGGCCACACAACGCTGGGAGGGTTTTGATATCCTTTAATAAGTCAACATATCTAATGTTCACAACAGCTCTATGAGGTAAGTACCAGCATTTTACTGGCAAAAAAAAAAAAAAAGAACATGTAAAATTGGGATGTAGAGAATAACTGCTCATCAAGCAGGACAACCAAGATCTAGAAAAAAGCATAGGTAAAGGGTGCCTCCAGAAAGTGTGAAATATACATCTGAGCTGTGAACCAGAAGAATAAGTGCATCTACACTCAGCACTGCACAACCAAGAGAATGTGGCATAGTCCCGTGGTTCCTGATAACGATGGATAACAAGACCTACAGGTCTCCCAGATCCCCGAGCTCTGCCATGTATGGAAAACAGTATGAATAAGGTAATAAAAGGGATGTAGAAATAGCTTTGTATCCAACATAGTTATTTTGCTGGAAGTTGATGGCTTAGTATGGCAGCCTGGGAGGAGACTCAATGGATAAAACACTGGGACTCCCAAGTGTGATCCTGAGTTTAAACTCTGACATGATATTTGTCAGAGTGGTACCATGGTTCCTTCTTTCTCTACTTATCTCTCTTTCTCTCATAAGTAAATCTCTCTTTTTTTATACAGACATAAGGGCAGAGAAAGAGTGAAAGAAACCACAGTACTAAAGCTTCTTTCTATGTGGTGAGGGCTGGGCTCAAAAAATAAATCTGTAATAAGACTTAGTACAGGGGCTGGGTGATAATGTACCCAGAAGAGCCCACACTTTACCATGTGCATGGACTCAGGTTAAAAACCACCAGTCCTCATCTGCAGTGAAGAAGTTTCACAAGCTGTAAAACTGCAAGTGTCTCTCTTTCCTTCTCTGTCTCCCCCTTCTCTCTCAACTTCTCTTTGCCCTATCAAATAACAGAAAGAGAAAAAAAAAAATCTTAGTACAAAGAGGGAAACAGGTTGAATTTTCTAAAAAACAGATAGAACTTGTGCATTTTAGAGGCAAGAAAGATAGTTAGAGATGTACAATAACTGAGACATCCAGAGAGCAGAGGATGTGGAGAGAGAGAGAGAGAGAGAGAGAGAGAGAGAGAGAGAGAGAGAGAAACAACTATAGCAAGAGGACTGTGATGTTGACTATGTTTCTGGAAGACATGAGAACCCGCCCTGGGGATTCCTGTTGGCTTCCATGCATCTCTGGAGGAAGATGGGAAGAATGGAAACAATGCTGACTCAGCCTCTGGGGCTTAAGAAAGGACTCCACACAAAACCAGGCAGCTGTGGGCAGAGAAATGTGGCTCTGGCCCAGAGACATGGTAGAGAAAGTGGAGAGCTGGGATCCAGATGGGAACACCTGGGAAGTCACGATTTAATGCAGGACAATCTGGCTGCATCATACAGGGGTGGCTGTGTCTAACTAGTCTGATTGTTTGAGGAAGTAACTAGAATACAGATGGGGTGAAGTCATGGGCATCAGGAAGGCTTTGACACAGTCCCAAAGACTGGACTGACATGGGAAACAGGCATGAGAGCTATTGTGGTATGGCCAGAGAAAAAAGGAGGATTAAGAAGACCCAGAATCCTACCTAGCACTATGGAAGTGGGTCTGCAAAGCTCTGGCTGCTTTCTGGAATCTGAGTCATGACATGCAGCCCCACAGGTGAATTCTGGCTGCCAAGGAAGCTGGCTGCTAGGCCTGCATAGGCCCTGGCTTTGCAACCAGCAAAGCTTCCTGTTGCCTGATTTGGTGCCCCAAGGATGTCTGGGCTCATGGACACCACTGCAGAAATTTCTGGACTGATATGAGACTGAAGGAACCAGAGCCTGCTGAAGGATGGTTTTGCAGACTGAACACACAGGAGACATGACTGGCTTGTATGCCCCTGATTTGACCTGCAGGGGAGTTATAAATCTCCACATGTGTTAGGAGGGTCCATTGTCACTAGGTAAATCTTCCTGACATTGGAGTAGATTCAATGAAGCACTGGGCTTCAAAACAATTCACTTACCACATCATCCCGGTCTTCCCACTCAACCTCAGAAAGGTCAACACTACTATAGTCAGGCTTCCGTCGTTTTTTCCCTTCTTCATACTAGCAGCGGGAAGAAGGAAAAGAAAACATTTCAATGAGCTATTCACCAGGACAAACTTTATGTCGCTAAGATCACAAAGGGGTGAGTAGTCAGCTGAGGCAGGGATCCCAATGGCTGGACAGTCAGATGCCTAAAAATGTTTGCTCCAAGTTGGGGAATGTCTAAGTCAACTCCTTGCTTAAATTGAATTTACTGTAGACCTGGGAGAGGAGGGAATATTGGATAAAGTGTTGGCCCCTCAAAAGTGTTGAACTCTTTTTGTTTTAAACTTAAAAAAAATTATTTATTTAATTTTGAGAGAGATGCAGAGAGAGACATACACACAGAGAAAGGAAGACCAGAGCACTGCTCAGCTCTGTCTTATGGTGGTACAAGGGGATTGAACCTGGGACTTAGAAGCCTCAGGCAGGAGAGTCTGTTTGCATAACCATTATGCTGTCTCCCCTGCCCAAAAGTGTTGAACTCTTAAGCAAGAGGTCTTGAGTTTGAACCCTGGTATCACATGCGCCAGAGTGCTTACCTTTCTGTTCCTCTTCTCCCTATCTATCACTCACTTGCTCCTCACTCGTAAATTAAAAAAAAAAAAATTAATTAATCTACCTAGTGATCTCCTTTGTTCTAACCAAGGCAGATGCCAAAAAGGGAGGGGGGGATTAGCCCCCCCACACCTTGAACAGAATATATGTAGAAGGAGAGAGGCCCTTTTCCTCTACTTTGAAGTCTCTATCCCCCAGCCCTTTATGAGACTGAAATGGGCTGTTTTATATGTCTACCAAGCAATCTTGTTGTTTCCCTATATATTATACAGTGCTCCTACCTCCATGTCATATTTCAAGTCAATCTCATACATATTTTGACTAGAAAGCAAAAGCCTCTATCCTGATGCTGAATTCAACAGCCTCCTCACATTTTTACAGAATCTTCTTGCTGTGACACTGGCCATTGTGGCACTGAGCTAGGCAATGAATTTCTCTACCCAGAGGAGCAGAAACAGGCACTGAGAACTCTGCCAGGCTGCTACTCTAGAATGGTAGTGTGCATTCATAATGGGGAGCAGTGGTTTTGTTATGCAGCCCCCCACATCCTTGATGCTGGATCCCTCTGAGCCTGCTGTTTTATCAACTAGGTATTTATATGCTCACACCACACACACACACACACACACACACACACACACACACACACACACACACATCTCAGGACCTGTAGTGCTGTTTGTCAGGGTATTTATAATATAGGAAAGTCTGCCCTCTACTGCAGGCTAAGGATAAGCAACCCCCTTACAAGACAGCATTAGTAGCAGGAGTGGAGACAGATCTGTGAGTGCAGAACATTTGATATCTTTTTAACTTTGGTCTCTAAATGGACCATCTTCTGGCTGAACTTTTTCTATTTTGAGATGCAGAATCAGGCTCAGTGTGTTAATACTAAACCATCAATGATCTGCTTGGACATCTGATGGTGATGGAGACAGGTGCAGGAGGTAAGCAGGTATGAAGGAGACAGTAATGGGATATGAAGTCACTGCCCTCCCGCCAGTAGGAACCAGGAGAGAGTGGCCAGGCTGGCTGCAGACCAAACAGGGCCAACTGTTTCTCCTGCTTCCCCTCCTAACCCCTAGGGGCTGCATTGCAAAGCCCCTCTGCCTAGAAAGAAGCACCCCACTTCACCACCCAGGAAGGCCACCTCCATGCTAAGAGACTCTGATCACCTCCAGCTAAAGGGCTTCTACTCCCTCCACTCGGGTTTCCGATTATCAGATGTTCACGGTCAGTTTTAAGCCATCAGATCCACTCCAGATGAAAAGGAAGGGAAGTGGTTCCCTCAGAAGCCACTCTAAATGATAGCAGATCTGCAGTTGGATCCTGTTATGGAAAGTTCCTGTGTGCATAGAAGGTCTGGTCCCTCTGGAGATACCAAGCTGGGTTAAGCACGTGGGAGAGGGAGGAAGTCATTGGAGCTCCCATCAAAGCTTGCAAGGAAAAGGCGTGGTGGGAAAGGGGGTACAGAGGTGCTAAGACTCAGGAATATCCCCGAGACATTACTTGGAACTCAGCCACTTACACGAATGTTCCCCAAGACTCATAGTTGTAGATGTTATTGGACACCCCAAGAATCCCATACAACACAGCTTTTGACCTTATATGGAAGAACTTTTTGCAATTTCCTGGGTTCCCTAATGTTAGGTGTAAAATGTCTTTTGGGAAGAATATTCTTCCAGTACACTCCTCTGTTCATTTATTCAACATAAAGTCCCAGGAAACATAGTAAGTGCCAGGTGGGAAGAGCATAAAGTTCATTAAATAGTTTTTTGTTTCTTTCCAAACATTGCTTGTGGTATATCACTCTTATTTCTGCCTCTCTGAATTGGATGGAACAAATTAAACAGAAAGTGAAACAAGGAACTAGAACCAGAGTGGTGTAGGGCAGCCCCCCTACTTACTTCTAGCCCCAGATCTAACTTTCATATCTGAGCCTTGTGCCATTTCAGCCACTGATAAAGAAACCTGAAAGACCCTAAGCTCCAGAGCACTGATACTCCTACATCTTCAAGGTATCTATCTGCCTTTGCAGTGGCCTCATGCTTCCTTTTTCTTAATTGAAAAGTGAAAAAAAAATTATATCTCCATAGCAAAGGTTGGTGAAGACTATACAATCAGTACATTAACTCAGAGGGCAAACACATTCCCAGGAACAAAATAAATCCTTAACATGAAGTTGGCATGATTTCTGAGAGACAAGACTTTGTTGGCAAAGACACACTCATTGCATACAGTTGTTCAATATCTTGCTTCTTTGAAATGAAAGAAAACCATCTAAGAATAGAGCAGGTAGAAGTTCTTAAAATCATAGGCAGGAGATGTCTGCTGAAAAATGATGTTACGAAACACTCAAAAGTACATGTGTCCTTCTAACTAGCATCTTATATGTCATAGGTCTTGTATGTCACATACGCCAAGTTTGGACTCATGATTTACCCTTTAGATGGATAACAAAATGCATACTTGGACCACAGACCCCAAGTCTTTTTAGAGGATATCTGGCAAAAGTGGGATATGCAGAGAAACCTTCCTTCTGAACATCCCTATATAATTTTCTTCATTTTTTTATACCTCCCAAGAAACACAGTGCAGTTGTAGTCAAGAAACTTGGAGAGGCTAAAGGATAAGGGAAAGAAAAGACCTCCCAAAAAACTGCCACATATGGTGCCATATTTTAGCAAGCTTGTGGAATTTAGTTTCATCGAAAGAAATTGACAGGACTGGGGAGACTCCCTCTGGAACTGTGTTTTAGGAATGCCCCTCTACAAGGTCTGTCTAGGCAGATACGTGAAAGAGTCTGAGACACTTTCCATGTGGGTCTTTACTAATGGATGAGTTCCCTAAAAACAGAAATAGCAATAGAGCAGAGTGATGAATGAGGGTGAGGAAAGAAAAAGTCAATGGCTGGCGGCAGAGATAAGACAAACTGAGAGCAATGAGTAAGAGTCACATAAAGACCCTAAAACCACCTGTATCTTTTCTCCCATTAGGCAAGCTTATTAGAGGACCAGAGACCTGTGGTGTGGACTGCCCTTACCCATCTCTCACACTCTTCAGGGTAATCACTGTGCTTTACCTGCAGGGAAGCCTTGGGGCCCCAAGCTCAGTAAACACAGTTATAGTGGATGGAGCCATACCTGCAATTTTTATACCTTTGGATTTTTCATGCACCAATACATTCTCTCCACATTACCATTATCCCTTTCTCTAAGAATACCCCCCCTTTTTTTGCCCTTGTTGTTTATCGTCGTCGTTATTATTGTTGTTGTTACTGCTGTTGTTGTTGTTGGATAGGACAGAGAGAAATAGAGAGAGGATGGGAAGACAGAGAGGTGGAAAGAAAAAGAGACTCATGCAGACCTGCTCCCCCTGCAGGTGGGGAGCCGGGGGCTTGAACTGGGATCCTTACACCAGTCCTTGCACTTCATGCCATGTTCACTTAACCTGCTGCGCCACTGCCCAGCTCCCTCTAAGAATGTTTTTAAACTGACTGGGGAGGTGTGTGTGTGTGTGTGTGTGTGTGTGTGTGTGTGTGTGTGTGTGTGTGTGTGTGTGTAGGCTCACCTGGTAGAGTACATTAATTACCATGCACAAGACCCTGGGCTCAAGACCCTGATACCCCCAGCTGCAGGGGGGGAAGCTTCACAAATGGTGTAGCAGTGCTGCAGGGGTCTTTCTTTCTCTGTCTCCAAATCTGTCTCTCACCTTCTACAAAAAAAAAAAGAAAGAAAGAAAAGAAAAGGCTACCAAGAATGGTGAAATATGCAGGTACTGAATCCCAGAGATAACCCTAGTGACAATTAAAAAAAAAAAAAAACTGGCTTAGACCTAGTAGGTAGTACTGTGGTAATTCATAGGACTTGCATTTGAGAGGCTCTAGTTTGAATTCCAGACACCACTAATAGCCAGAGCTGAGTGGTGCTCTGGTCAAGAAATAAACATATAAACAAAGAAAAGCAAATAAACCAAAACTTGACTTGGGGTTGTAAGTATCAGAAGTCAGCATTCTCATCTTATCTCAATTCAGTGCCTTCTTTTCTCCCCCCTTAAGTGAATCACTTATACAGTACAGTTTATGAGCAATGCTCACAGCCTTTGAAATGTTCATGATAATCTTTTTTTTAGATAAAGCCAGAAATCTTTTTTTTAGATAAAGCCAGAAAGGCAAAGACAGAGAAAGAGTAAAAGAGACCACAGCACCAAAGCTTCCTTCAAGGCATTCTGGAATACGTTGGGACCTGAGTCACACACATGGTAAAGAAGTGCACTATCCAAGTGAGCTATTTTGCCAGCCAACTTTCATGATAATTTAGGCATATGTGACTTTCAATATACCTGACTACTAAACAAGACAACATTGAGCATAAATGTGTGTTGATTTCTTACACCTTCTGTCTCCTTCACCTGAGGACACATTTGTGGACACAGCACAACATGTTAACAGGAAAAGCACTCAGCCCCAGAGTCTCCAACTCTCAGACCAGGTCCTCCCCACCCTCCCCAGTCCCCCCCCCCCCACAACTCTGCCATGAGATTTATCCAGGACAAAGCAGGTCCCTACCACACTCTCCCATACCCACACCCCCTTTTCCAGCCTGAGGATCCTGTTACTGGGCTGAGGCACAGGATATGGTATTTGTTAGTCTATCTATAATCTGTAACTTCCTTTGAAAATGTGATTAACGAATTGCAAACGGTTTCCAAAGGTTTATAAACAGATACTTTTGGAGAGTCACAGGTAGGTTTGTAGCTTTTGGTGCCTGCTTTATGAAAAAAACATGTGGGGGACAATTTAATAAGGAAAGATATTCTGCTCTATGAAATACTTGGAGGTGGAGTTTCAAATAAAGGCCAGATGTGGCAATTGCACATGCCCTGGGACAAGGAAGGCACCTTAAAAAAGTGAGCAGAACCATCCAGAGGCAGGCCTGGGTGCCAGAACTTTCCTTGTGGGTGGCACTGAATTGCTCAGACCCAACCACTCTTTGGTGTTCTTGCAGCCTTTGGAAGCATAATGAGTGGGTGGTATAAGGTGATGACCATGTTCACAGCACTTTGCATAAAGATGTCTCTTTCTCTGGGGATGGATGAGAGTAGACCCACTGGGCATGTCCAGAAAACCTCTGTGAAGCAATCACCGTGTGTGTTCACAACTGACCAGCTCCATGCTGCCAACAGGAAAGAAGGACATGGGGTGTGAAGCCTGTGCCAGAGAGGAAGAAGCCTCCCCCCCAAAGGGAATGGATGCAATGCAGAGCAGGGGTGTGGCCCAGGAGGGTCAGGAACCAGACACTGTTGGGGTGGGAGGTCCTCTCCCCAGTCTGCCAGTGCATTCAGTGGCTGAACATCCTCACTACCTTCTTCCAGACCCTTGTCTCCAAATGTCCTCATCTCCAAAGCTGAATTGCTCTTTCTGGAAAAGAAACTGATGTTTCTTTAGCTCTCTACCCTCATTTCTCCTACCTGCCCATCTGCCTGCCTGCCTTCCTTCCTCTTCTTTCTGTCTTTTTTTTTTCCAGGTTGTCACCAGGGCTTCATGGCTCTAGGACACTTTTCTTTTTCCTTTTCAGAGATAAAAGAGGCACTGGCCAAGAGAGGTGGCGGGGGGAGAGAACAAACATGTGGCCTAGTGGATACAAGGTTGGACTCAAGTCTGAGGTCCTCGGTTCAATACCTGGCATCACATGTGCCAGAGTGATTCTCTGGTTCTTTCTCTTTCCCCCCCTTTCTCATGCATCAAAGGAAGAAAAAGAAAGAATAAAAGTAAGAGAAAGGAAAGGAAGAAGAAGGAGGAAGAGGAGGAGGAGGAGAAGGGGAAGAAGAGAGAGAGAGAGAGAGGAAGAGATAGAGAGATGGGGAGAAAGAACATAGTACCAACACCTTCTCCAGTGTCCTGGGGCTAAGAGTTCGATCTTGGGTTGCAAGCATGGCAAAGCAGGTGAACAAGTGAGCTATTTTGCCTACCTTTATGCATTCATCCTCTACTTACTCATTTGTCCACCCACACATTAGAAATGCTGTTGGACCTAGGCTCTGGCTTAAGATAGCCAAGAGAGGCTGTGTGAAAAGGAGCATATCCCAGCTGTCAATTCCAACTTGGAGTCGCCACCAGTGAATCAGGCCAGATAAGAGAACAGCTAGAAGCTAAGGACACAGGAAAGGAGGTGGGTTCTGATCAGGTTTCCACTGGCAGGCTATACATTTCTCAGAGACCTGCATTACTATCTGTAAGACAGAACAGTAGGAAGCGCCCAGAACTACAGTGAGAAGTGAATGGGCTCATCTCTCCATAAGTGCACACTATGCCTGTGAGTCAGCATTAATCACTGTCAACCTTTGTCAGGACAGATGAGGTGTGGAAGCCTGTGCCTCAAAGAGCTCTTCCCTGGTAAGCATATTTACTGGTTCAAATGGTTCTCCACATATACTTGCTTACTAATATTTCTATCCCTTCCAAGAGGCAGCTTAGCCTGGCATGGTGGCTGAGTCTTTTCAAGTCAGAAACAAAGAATATATAGCAAGGATGACTCCCCTGGCCATGTGGCCAGGCAGGGATGTGACAAGCATGCTGGTTTCTTCCCTTAGAATTTGCAAATTCAGGTCTCTCCTTGCAAATAGAGACATCAATAGGTGAGTCTCAGTGATCTGTATCACCCATTGTGCTCCCCTGTCCAATTTGAGGAGTTTTGAATATTTGCAGTTTTTTCCCTCTGATTATTCATATGACAAGAGTTCATTGTAGAAAATTTATGAAATATATTGGTAAAAGACTTGATGTGTGACTTTATCTATGTGAGTATCTAATAGTCAAATGGCATTTGACACCTTTTGATGAACTAATTTGCAAAGAGTTATGTTGCTGCTATATTTGGCTTAATAAGAAGTTTTGGGAGGGAAACAGAAATTTTTTAAAGTATCAAAAGTGTAATAAATGAAAAATAAAACTACCCTCATAAGTGAAATGTAAATCAAGGCTCACACCCTTACATTCTATTACTTGTCCCAAAACAAGGCAAGATTTTGAAGCAGACATTGCTGTCCATTTTCTTAGTCCACTGTTTCTCCAACAAGGAATTTATATAATATAGATATGTGGCAACCAATCTATTCTTCTTTCCAAGTGACTGCCTTTAGTAAAAGGAAAGGAAGAGACAGAGAGAAACGAAGAAGAAGAAGAAGAAGAAGAAGAAGAAGAAGAAGAAGAGGAGGAGGAGGAGGAGGAGGAGGAGGAGGAGGAGGAGGTGACGGGGAGGGGAGAGGGGGAGGGGGAGGGGGAGAAGGCAAGGGGGGAAGAGAGGGAGAGGAGGAGGTAGAAGAAGAGCGAAGGAGGCAGAGAGGAAGAGGGAGAGGAAGAAGGGATGGATGGAAGGAAGAAAGTAATGAAAAAGAATGGAGGGAGAGCAGAATAAAGAAAAGAAGAAATAGCAAATGTTTCTGCCACCCAGCTCCCCCCAACTCCAATGATACAATAATAGCCTTACAAACAGGAAGGTGCAGAGCTATGGACATAGGTTACTTGATGACAAGACTAAGAGGCAAAGGAGTCCAACCCAATTCTGCTTGGTTTTTGAGCTACCATCTTTACCATTCATGCCAGTGGAGAGCACTGCTTTCCTTCAGACATCTCTTAGATTCTTCAGAAGACAATGGCCAATGGGTGTGTACACTGCAGGCCTGGAAGTCAAATCCCACATCTCTGTTAACTAACTCACTGAGCCTACCCTGAAACTCACCTTGATGTAGCAAGGTGCATGCCCAATATACACTCTCTTATTTGTGCATTGTCTGGTCATCAACAGCCAACTTGGAAGGCTGCTAGTCCCTGAGGTTATTACTGTCAATAGGATTCTATCACAATGTTGCTGTTCCCTTTGCCTGGATGGCCCCCAGCCTGGCCCAGACTTTTCTAGATAAGATCTCAGACTGAATAGCATCAATATCATGCCAAGAAGAAAAATCCTGATGAGTCTGTATTTGGAGACGGAATCAATCAAGTTCAAGGCAAGATGAGCCACTCAGATAGATGGGAGAGGAGCTGGTATAAGGGTGTGTCCAGAAGCTGCCAGAAGGTGAGAGAGAGGCAACAGGGCAAGTCCCAACAGCACGCCTTTTCTTCCTTCTAAAAGGTACCATCCTCTTATTAATTAATGTTTTTAAGTGTCTCAGAGATTAAAAGTTCTATGTGCTCTCCTGCCTGGTGTGATTACAAAACTCTTTTGATCACAGCCAAACTCAAACAGCTTTAGTATTCTCTTAAAAAACAACAATTAACAGGCAGCTTTGAAAACCTGAATGACCTTTTATCTTATTCAGTGTCCTGAATCGCCATGAGTTACTACTCATTGTGTGTGGGGAGGTGGCCTGGCACAGCCACCATTTTCTTTTGTAGGTCAAATGTACCTTACTTCTCATGGCTAAATGTAAATTCCCATTCTCTAAAAGCTAGTCTGGCTTGTAGTAGTGAGTTAATAATGAAAATAAAAATTTTGCTGACTGTCTGTGATGGCATCAAAGGGAAATAAAGAACTCGGGTGGCAGGGAGGGTCCTTGCACACTGGGACACTGCCTGGGGAAGTGAGGAGGAGTCATGCTAAGAAAAGATGGTCTCAGTTGTGGGCAGGCTGGCTTGGGGGCTGGGTGGTGACAGGCCAAGCTGAGCATATAAATTATCATGTTCAAAGATCCCAGTTCAAGCAGGGGACACTTCAGGATGATGAAGCAGGTTTTCAGGTGTCTATCTTTTTTATTCTCTATATATTCCTCCCTTCTCAATTTCCCTCTGTCCTATCTAATAAAAAAGAAAGGGAAGGGAAAATTCAGCTAGGATGGTGGATTCAGAGTCCCACATTGAGCCTCATCAATAACCCTGGTGGCAATGAAATGAAGGAAGGAAGGAAGGAAAGAAGGAAGGGAGGGAGGGAGGTAGGGAGGAAGGAAGGAAGGAAGGAAGGAAGGAAGGGAAGAAAGGAGAGGAAGAGCTCTCAGAAGAGGAAACAGGGGCCAGGCAGTGGAGCGCCTGGCTGAGCACATATTATCATATGGTAGGACCTGGTTCAAGCCACCACTTCCAACCTGCAGGTGTGTGTGGGGGAGCTTTATGAGCAGTGAAGCAGGTCTGAAGGTGTCTATCTTTCTCCCTCTCTATCTCCCACTCCCTTCTCAATCTCTCTGTCCTATCAAATAAAATGGGGGGGGGATAAAAATTGGCTGCCGGGAACAGTGGATTCCTAGTGTAGGCATTGAGCCCCAGTGATAATCCTGGTGGAAAAAAAAAAGAGGAATAAGTGAATGGGCAGGTGGGACATAGTCACTCTGGCTAGTCAGACCACCTTAAGACAAAACTCTACAGATTTCTGGCAATATTAAAGGCGAGATACCCTTCAGAAAGAATCTCAAAGCTTCAAACAGAGTTACACTATAATTTCACATCCAACTAAGTCCTTAAGAGATAAAATCTAAGGCAAAGGAGAGCCTCTAGAATTTGTGTCTTCCTATCACCTTTGACAAGTTGTTTTTTTTTTTGGCAGCTACATAGAACATTCGTTCCTTGAGGAGTGGACTTGATCAAAAGAACCTTAGGTATATAGAGAACTTGTCAGATTGCTTGAATCTGTGACTAGAGGGATGAACGAGAGATAGAGAGGGAGAGAGAGAGAGAGAGAGAGAGAGAGAGAGAGAGAGGAGTCTTTCCATCCAAACTAGCTATTCCTACCATTTCTCCCAGTATTTACCTACAGACAATATCAACCTATACCACGTTGTAGACCCTTCACTCAATATTTATGTGTGAATGTGTGCGTGTGTGCGTGTGTATGTGTGTGTGTGCGTGTGTGTGTGTGTGTGTGTGTGTGTGATTTATTTATTTATTTTTCTTCCACCAGGGTTAATGCTGGGGCTTAGTGCCTGCATGACTAATTCACTACTTCCAGCAGTGTTCTTTCTCCCTTTCTTCCTTTTTCTCTTTCCTTCCTTCCTTCCTTCCTCCCTTCCTTCTTTTCTTCTTTCATTGTAGGACAGAGAAAAACTGAGAGTTGAGGAGGAGGTACAAAGGGATACACACACCTACAGCCCTGCTTCACTGCTTGTGAAGCTTCTCCTCCTTGTGTATGGTGACAAGAGCTCAACTGGGGACTGGAAAGACAGCATAATGGTTATGCAAAAGCCTTTCAAGCCTGTGGCTCTGAGGTCCCAGGTTCAATCCCCAGCACCACCGTAAGCCAGAACTGAGTAATGTTCTGGTTAAAAAACAAAACAAAACAAACAACAAAAAAGAGCTCAACTGGGTGCACCAGTGCCTGGCCCCTGCTTATGAGTGATTTTATTTAGTTTGATTCTTTTCCTACCCAAAATTTAAAGTTACTTGCAAGGGAGAGAACATGATGTAGTCTTTACTTGTGGACCCACTTTCTATGAACATTTCTCTGATCCTTCCCACTCAGTCTCTCTCCCTTCTCAATGGAGGTGGCAAGTGCCCCACACCTCACTGAGAACACAAGACTTTACTATAGGGGAAATTCTTATGGCCTCCCTTTCAATCCACCTGTTCTCTGTCTTGGGCCTGGCCTGGCCACCAACTGAATAGGCCACCAGCTGAATCTGGCCCACTAAACAGGCAGCCCCTCCCACAAAAAGTGGTTTAACTATGCATGTGTGTGTGTCTGTCTGTGCACGTGTGTGGTTCTCAATTATATTGATACATCTTTTTTGGTTTTGATTAGAACACTGCTAGGCTCTGGTTTATGATGGTGCCTTGGGCTGATACTGGGACCTCTTTGATTCAGGTATGAAAGTCATTTGCATATATCATTGTGACATCTCCCTGGTCTTCTATTGACATAGCTTTTAGAAAATATTTCTGGATGTATGCTGGTTTGAGTAAGTCCAGCACATGTTTGGTGTTACCCATGACTCAGAGGAAAAGCAAAGGTCCTATGCAAAGCTGGCCAGTCCTAAGTGCCAGATATGTGCCTATAATCATGGAGACAAAAGTAGAAATGGGAGAAATCATAGAAGGAGATTAGTGGGCCAGCAAAGCAACCAGGCTTCATCAATAACTCAAACAATAGCCACTGTTTCTATCTTTAAAGTATCTTTTGCATCACATCTCTCCATTCCTCTTGCCAGAAATTTGTCAGTTGTTATGCCACCTGTCCCTTAATAGACAAATGTCTCCTAGGCTGTCCTGCCTAGACTCTGGATCCTTCTGCATGTCAAATCAAATCATATCACTGATGGGCCTGGGGCCCTTGTGAGGAATCACTCCAGAATGTTATAGTCACCATCACCCTGCCTTGCTTGCTCCTACAGCCTCTCACACTACCTCCTGTTGCTCTCTGGATTCCCCAGTGAGACTGAGCTGGCTGCAGAAGTTCTTGTCCACTCTGGCCTTCAGACATTTTCTCATATCACTCTTTCTAGTTCCAACACCCTTTAACCCAACTCAGAGCCAAGTGAACCCCCAGGACTCTGTGCTGTGTGTTTACGGTTGGCTTGGACCCTTTTGAGGTTCCTAGGCCTCCTGTATAGCAGCTCTATCTCCATGTCCATCACAGTCTACTGCAAATCAGTTGCTGACCTGTCTGTCTCCACTGCTAGGTTGAAAGCACCTCGGGGAAAGAGGCTTACTCAGCATGAACTCACAGTGCATAGGAGCGCGTCCTTTAAAGGGTAGGTTTTCCATGGATGTTTGCAGATGAGTGAACAGAGTGAACCAGCAAAGGGAAACTGCATGCATAGAATCTACCCAGTTTGTGCCAGGCATCTTGTGACTGTGAACTCCATGATAATCCCCAGCTGTTGACACTTAAGTCACTGTGAGGCTCAGGGACAAACAAAGGGTCACACACATGTATGGAAGCTCTGAGCCACCTCCCAGCCCAGTCTTTCATTTGTTATTTTTATTTATTCTATGTTTAAGATAGAGACAGAGAAGACAGAGTGAAAGGGACCACAAGCATGAAAGTTTCCTTTCAGTGAGGTGGGCTGTGGACATGAAAAAAAAGCAAATTGTCCAAGTAAGTTATTTTACTGGCCCTATTTTTAGTTCATATTCTCTATTTTTATTGTTTTCTATTTTATAAATATTTGATTATATTATTTTAATGTTTTCATTTTAATCTACTTTCATGAGAGATAAAGATACACAGTGAAAAAGAGAACAACTTAGTTCTGGTTTATGGTGGTGCTGGGGATTGAACCTGGGACTGCAGAGCCTCAGGCATGAGTCTTTTGCACAACCATTATACTGTCTCTTCGGCCCTATTTCATATCATTTTATATTCTATATTTTTCCTCTGGGGGGGGCAGAGGGGAAGAGGGCAAAGCACTGTCCACCCTCCATGACCCTCCATGGAGTTGCCTCAGGACTTTATCCTGATGTTCTCGTGTGATGCCAAGATAACACTGAAGCCTTAGGCATGCTCAGACAGGGGCTCTACCCACAGGAACCTGGGAGACACCTTTTTGCCATCATTTCTCAGGGAAGCAACTTGGGCCCAGGAGGCTGAGTTACTTGTCTCAGGTCACACAGACCATGGTGGCAGGGATGAGGCTGACCCACAGGACTGGCCACAGAGACTGCTGGACCCTAAGGAAAAGCCTGTGTGTCTCCTGGAGGGGGATGAGGCAACTGCCTGGTACCTGCTGGATGTGCCAGCAGAGGGGACAGCAAGATGACCAATGGGAATCATCAACCAGTTCTTATAATTCCATACTGAGCAGAACTGAACTGCAAATTGTTCACTCTTGGGTGGCCTCCTTCCACTAAATTCACATGGCTGTATTAGTTATATGTGAGGTTGGAAGAGCCAGGTTAAGATCTAGACTGTAGGGATGGGGGTATAGCATAATGTTTATACAAAGAGACTTGCATGCTTGAGACTTGCAAGTCCCAGATTTAATCATCCACACTGCCATAAGCCAGAGCTGAGCAGTGCTCTAGTGAAAAAAAGAAGAAGAAAAAAAATTGAAAAACAACCCAACCTGTACAGCAAGAGAATCAGATAAATGCCTCTTCCACTCCTCAATCCATCTTATAATATCTCCAGAAGAGACATTGTGACATGTGGGAAATTTTTAATATTGTAGCTGGTTCTAATACCTACCATGCATTTCTAAAATATATATATATATTTAAATTGTACATAGACACAATGCCTATATATCTTCACTGGGAAGGTGCAATGGTATTCTGTGATTGTTTTCAGTCTAGGTATATTCCAGATGAATCCTCTATATGATTTTTTTCCCTCTTTGTCCATTGATTTTTATCTTTCCAGCCCTAGATTTTGGTTATATATATATATATTTTTTTTTTAAATTTTCTATTTATAAAAAGGAAACATTGACAAAACCATAGGATAAGAGGGGTATGGCTTCACACAATTCCCACCCCTCCCCTGATAGCTTCCTACTCTTTAACCCTCTGGGAGTATGGACCCAAGATCATTATGGGATGCAGAAGGTTGAAGGTCTGGCTTCTGTAATTGCTTCCCCGCTGAACATGGGCGTTGACAGGTCGATCCATACTCCCATCCTGTCTATCTCTTTCCCTAGTGGGGAAGAGCTCTGGAGAAGCAGAGCTCCAAGGCACATTGGTGGAGTTGTCTGTCCAGGGAAGTCTGGTCGCATCCTGCTAGCATCTGGAACCTGGTGGCTGAAAAGAGAGTTAATACGCAAAGCCAAACAAACTGTTGGACAATTATGGACCTAAAGGCTAGAATAGTGCATGTGAACCATTGGGGGTCCTCCATTTTGTAGATAGCTAGTAGGCATATTTTAGTTATATTGCAAAGGGCCTGTAGCTGTACTAGTGTTATTTTTGTTTGTTTGTTTGTTTTTGTCTGAGCCTGAAATCTGATATGCAGATGAATCCTAATTATTGTCTGGGGAGATGATGTCATGGCTGGGAAAAGGACCAGAAAGCTGAATCAGGGAAGAGAGTAGCTCCCCAATATGGGAAAGAGGTATAAATATTACTGTAAACCCCATCAATTTTATGTGATCTGGGGCTCATAATTAGCTTAGGAGCCTGTGTGACCTCTACAACCCTCTAGATCTGAGTTCACATTCTATGGTCATGAGTAGGAACTCATGCTGCCCCAGGAACCTCCCACTTTGTCTATAGAGCCTATGTTTCTCTCATTTCTGGAACCTCTGGGGTGGGGCTCACTTCCCTGCATGCTTCTCTCAAGTCAGGCCAAATGACATTGCATCCGATGATTCCAACCTAATTAATGCAACAAGTACCATCTCAGCATGCTTCACCTCAGACTGTGTACAGAGACATCAGGCATGGATTGCCAACCCTTCACCCTCATCACTCAGGTGAGACCTTTCCTTTCATGGCAATCTCTAATTCCATTCCAGGAGGTTTGCTTCCTAACAAAGTCCCAAAACCTAGATACAGGCCAAGTCCCGTAAGATAGAGCATATGCTCACATGTATCTATAAATTAGGGCAAAACATATACCTGAAAGCAAAAATATACAATAGTCTTTAGTGAGTCAGTATCAAGTTCATAATGAAATAGTGTCCACTTAAACTTAGATACCCTCCTCAGCTACTTCCTATTACAGTTCTCTCACTCACTCCAAAGCTAACCTTAGCAAAGCAAGGACTGCAAAAGCTGAATTAGAGCAAGCAACTGGCATACTTTAACAATGACTCTTTAGTCACTATCAGGGCACTCCACCCACTGGGGCCCTAACTGGGGAGTCCTGAGTCTCCCAGACAGACTTGATGAGCCTAGACCTCAAATATATCCCTCTCTCCATTTTTACCAGTCATTTCTATCAGGAACAACAAAATAGACCCTTTTGTGGACCCCCATAGCATCTTGCCCTCAACCTGGATCAACAATGGTAGAGAATGTTCCATCCTCCGAAGGGAGGATGGATAACATACTATCTATGATACACCTGAGGAAGATGGGTCAATACTGGGGCAGCATGGAATGTTCCTACTTATGACCACAGATTTTGGTTTTATAAGCTCTTTCTCTTTTCTTTCTTTTTTAATTTTTTATATTATTTTTAAAAATTTTTGCTCATCACTGGAGTTTTACTACTCCAAGATGAGTTTTTCAGATAGAAAGATAGAAGGCAGAGACAGAAAGACATCACAGCACTTTAGCTTCCCTGGGCTGAACCTGGTTTATATCTATTGCAAAGCAAATGCACCATCCAAGTGAGCTATCTTGCTGGCCCTGGTTTTATAAACTTTAATTCCAAATGTGAGAAATCACTTCTGCCCCTGCGGCTACAGACAGATTATGACTCACATAGTCAACGACTGCCACCTCTCCAGATTCAAAGGGGGTCTCGAAACTTTACATCACGCTCAACCTGACGCTGTTGACTGGCTACGGAAGAAGGGCAAACGCTAGAAGAACTGCAACAGTGCCAGGTGTCCCCTTGACTAGCTCTTCAGGAGGCCTTTCCCTTGTCATGGTAAGACTGGCACAGAAAGTCACAAATTTCCCACTTGAACCCAGATCTTATCTCCATGGTTGAGGTTGGCTAGAAGACAGTCAATGGGTAGGGTCTCTGCCATTGGCTGGCTGATGAGCAAAAGTGTTCTTTCAATCTTATGACATTCCCAGCTACCAACCAGAGAAATGTCACCAGGTAGAATTCCTCTCATTCCAGTTGCTGAGGGAAGGATGATCAAGACAATGACAGAGGTGGACCTTGTCCCAGGGAAAAAGAACAAGCGAGGCTGGGAAGACCTTCCAGCAAGAGCCATGCTTGGTTAGCCAAACTGTCATCTAACATATCACTGTTTCTTTTTTTGTCTGCAAATACTCCCTAAAGAGTGTGCACATGGCACCTAAGAGAGTGCTGAGGAATCTAGGTGCCTGTCACATAGTTGTGCAGTCTATGTTTGGCATAATGTTTACTATACTCTCCCCCCCAAAAAGTTCAGTGGTCAACTGGGAGTGTGGTGGAGGATTAAATTCTTGTACCCCACACCCAAGTCTCAACCTTTTTATTTGCATTCTTCAGGTCTTATCATTGAGGATTATGTAAAATGACAGCTGCTTATAATTATTTGGAGGGTTGCGCTGCAATAATTAAAAACATCTGCCTTTATCTTCTCGCTACCAGATTTAACCCCAAGAGGTTGGGTCTACTGAACTTCAAAGAGGGAAGCAAGAAATAAAAGAAGAAAATGCCACACATTACTAACAAATTTCTAGTGATTCATTTGAATGTATAACCAGTGATTCCAACAGCCTGCAAACCTTTCATTATCTCTGAAATATATATAATTTGGGCCTGCTAATTAGATAGCAATTTAATGCTCTCATGGGGATTCAGATGTACTGTCTTTCTGAAACATAAACTCCCAGAGGAATAATTGTTGGCATTCAAATGGCTGAATTCTTCAGTTATTCAAATGAGCCATGGGCTCCTCACACTATTGGGACTGGTTGAGAGTTCTGCTGTCAACCCTAGAAGTAGGGCTTAAGGGGGCTCTCAATAGAGGGAAGAAGAAACTTTTTTTCCCCCAGCCTAGCTCTACCTCTCTGGGGAGAGAAACTGGGTTCTCCTCTTTGGATGTAGAAGACTATTTTCCTAGTTTGAGGTAGAACTTTCCTGGGGTTTGCAGTCAGGGAAGCTTTCAAGCTGGCTTCCTGGGCCTTCCCCCAGGCTAGTGGGTTGGCTTATTGTCTGGGTAGTTAACATTTTAATTAATAGCCTCTTAGTCCCCCCCCACACACACACACACATACCCCCACTGGCTGCTGCAGATGTGGGAGGTGAGGCTTTCACCCTGCCTTGAGCTTCCACTTCCTGTGTCTTCTTACCCCCATGGAGAGGGTCCTTTAAATTATATAAAGATGTGCCTTGCATGGAGAGAAGCAATTGATCAATTAGATGACAATGATAGAAGCCAGCCCTCCCAGTTCAGCCTCAGACTGTGGCCCGCTGGGCTCTGCATTCCTAAGTCAGGGCTACTAGCCCAGCAGAGCAGCTGAGGTTCATTTCCCCCACAAGGGGAAGGAGGTGCAGACAAATCTATAGAAATTTTTAAGAGATCATTATTCAACACATTGTGTGTAATTACATTTTGATGAGCTTTTTATTGCTAATTCATCATCCAAGATGGGGCACTCCAAATAGAAAATAAATCTAACAAGACAAAGGTCAGCCTGTGTCCAGTGAGAAGAAAAGCTTTGTCCTCCTCAAATCTTTTGGCCAAAAACATAAAGCCCTGGAGAATCCTATGTGGAAATCAAATTTCCTTCAAGTGCCTATTCTGAGATAGTAGCAGCAGCAAGTCCACACACTTGCTGTTATGATGAGAATATCTGGTCAGAGGCCAGAAACAGAATGGCGTGTGCAATCTAGTGCCATCAAGTTCATGCAAAGGTCTATGTGGGTGCACGTGAGATTGGTTCTTTCTCTCTTTCTTTCTTTGTTTAAGCTTTCATATAGAGGAAAGTTTCGTGTTTGTTTCTTGCTTTTTTTCCCCAGCCCATTTGACTTAGCCTGAATCTTATTGAAGCAGCGTTCAAGCACAAGCCTACAACATGGACACATGGCAAAGTGACTCAGAGACAAGGACAGATAGGCAGGCAATACACAAAGGATGGTATCGAGTATATGAGCCGTTTTCACGGCTAGAGCTGAACTCCAATGGGAGCCAGTGTGGTACTACGTCCTCCCTTTAGAGATATTCCATCTGTCCATGGGAGTGTTTCACTATCTTCACTGGAGGGAGGCTGAGCCCTTGGCCCACCTGGTCTGATGCTTACCAGAGAGAAGTGTGTTCTGGAAGCAACAGAAAATCCTTCCCAAGTGCTGGCAGCTGTAGATCAAGCTGATGTGTGTGGGTTTAGGGGTACAGAGAAGCAGAGGGTCAATCTCTAGGGCTCCACTAGGAAAATTCCTTAGTAGGGAGCCAACAAAAAAAATCTCAAGTTCCCCATTCTTGTCCTTTGGAAGTCTGTTCTACATTTTCAGACAGATTCCAGACACAATATGTTGAACACAGCCTGAACCTGTGACCACAATCTGCACAGTCCTTTCTCCTGCCTCCCTCAGGGCTCAAAGCTGCAAAGGGCACTTCTAAGTAGGGCTTGGCCAGCAAAAGAAGGTGCCCCTCCAGATTCTTCTGCTTCCTCACATCCTTCTTCCCTTCCATGAACCTAGCCAAAATATGAGATGCTTTTTATTTGTGTGTTTCCTTCTAAGCTTTAAAAAAGATTCATCTCCTTCCTGATATTGAAAACTCTAAGTCCGGGGCAATGGTGTCTGTCTTATCACCAGATGGCCAGCATCCAGTGGCACATGAGCAGAGTCTAAAGCAAACATACCAGACTAGGGCAAGGACAGTGGGAGGGAGACAGGGACAAAGGGAAGGGAAAAAAGAAGGGAAGGAAGTGAGAAAAGGAGAAAGAAAGAAAGGAAGGAAAGAAGGGAGAGAGGAAGGAAGAAGGGAAGATTCCAGCAACACAAGAATGAGCAAGTTACATTCTCCAGGTGTCTGGAGGAGTTTTTTTTTGCTGCCTCTACGCAGCTAGTCTGTCACTCTGACCCCAAATGTCCAGTCTGCAAACACTGCCTGTCCCTGAACCCTTCTCAGGCCATGCCATACACAGCCAAACTCCAAGTCCTTTGACAAACACTGCTTCTTGTCAGCATCTCCTTGGTGGTTCCTATGATATATGGTGTTATCACAGTGGAGACTCCCAGGGAGAAAGGGTACACAGTGCAGTTCCCTGAAATCAGAAGCCAGTGCTACAGCCAACAGCAGTTCCCAGCCTGGGAAACCACAGGGTGGTATGGGCAGGCTGCTTTGATGACTAGAGACAGACATGATTTTCCACCACTTGAACAAAAGAAAGATGTACTGAAAGGTTCTACAGAACCCTGACAATGAGACAATTAATTATGTGAATAAAGTGAACGGCCAAGTAAAAGGAACTGTTGATGAGTCTTTTGCTCCTGTCTTTTCTTTGTATTACACTTTTTCCCTTTCCACCCTGCCTTCTGTTTTTTCCTTCCTGTCTATCTTTTCATTTCTTTTGTTTCTCCCTTTCATTTTTGGTAGAGGCAAGACTTCTGAAACAACAAGCCTTTCTTCCATTCTTGTTTTGGTACCTCAGGGCTCCAGCAGGAAGCCCAGGGCATGGTGGAACTGCTTAACCAAGTGGGGTTTCATAAAGAGGTAATTGTAGTGTGTGTGTGTGTGTGTGTGTGTGTGTGTGTGTGTGTGTGTGTGTGTATGTTTGGGGGGGGAACTATAGGAAATGGGGCAGGAGCAAAGAGGACTCTTGGAGCACTGTGTAGGCAGGAACAGAGGAACAAGTACTCACTTCCAAGAGCCCAGGGGCAGGCTAAGGGGCTTGGGCTTGGGTAGAGCCAGTCAGGGCACAGTATCTGCACTCTAACCTCGCTTACCTCTCTTCATTTCTTGGGGAGATTCCCCACTGGTAAAGCCCCACTCAGAGACATAGTGAAGGAGCTTTGTTCTGCATGTCCAGGGTCCTTACAGGATCAGAGAGTAAGGAAGAAGACTGTCTAGAAGAGGAGGAGGAAGAGAAGGAGGAAGAAGTCTCCCAGTCTCATTTCTACTTTGTCAAAGAACCAAATAATACTGTTTCAGAAGACGACAATCTTCTTTCAATTATGTGGACTTCACTGATGGGAGGTAGGGAGGAGGACACTGTCCACAGTCTATCTACCCAAGTCATCTACTTTCTGACTGGCACAGCCCTTGCCCTTTTGCACCTGTTAACCAGTGCTAGACACATACCATTGTGCAGAGTGCTTAGCTGCCAGTCTCACTGGTTGCTAATAGCATAGTGGGCATGTATGCTAAGCAAGGATTTAGCTACTCTTGCCATCCCCTGCCTGCCTGGCTGCATCTATCCCCCAACACACAGGCAACTTTAGAACAGGGGACCCAGCCACTGTGGGTAGTGACAGTCCTCCCACTTGACAGCAGCAGTGCAATACCCCCTAACTTGACTGACACTCAAGCTCAGGAGCACCCCAGCTTGGCTCCCTATCAAGTGCCCAGGGCCTGGCAGTTCACATAGCACTTCAGCCACTCCATTAGAGGAAATTATACCTGCCTCCATTCTCTTTATCTCTCCTTTTATCCATCCCACCTCACCCCTGCCCACCCTACACCCTCCAAATAATGTTTTTCCAAACGCAGTCCAATGCAGGCCACACAACCTGGTTCAATCTTCCTTTGAGAACACACTCCCCTCAGTAGAAACACTTAGTAGTCATCCATTCATTCTCTCTTTTCAAGGTATTGTGATGGATTTAGACCCAGCTTGAGTCACAGCCACTAGGGCTGGCTCTGAGAATATGCTGGCAGGAATGCAGGGATACCATCCTTGTGGGGACTGGGGACCTGTACTCGCAGTGCCTGGGCGCCACCTACTGGGCAGTCTCTTTCAGTTCAGCAGCAGCTTGCAAAGGAGGCTATGTCCCACTTCCCAGCACTGTGAACCAACACTGCAGGGCCATGAGAGGTTTGTAAGTTTCTATGGGGGCCAGTCAGAGAAGCCCTGTCAGGCTCAGCCTTGACCACAGCCACCCAGACAAGAATCTGTGTATTATTCTGAATTGGAAGAAGTGTCCAGCCAGCTCTTCTAGGGAGTCTTTCTGCATCTCTTCCCAAACACTTCTGGGAGGAAAGCAGCTGCTTCCTCTGTGAACCTTGGCTACTTTAGCCCCTCTAGCTGTCTGGGAACTCTTGCTTTGTATGTGAGTTTTTTACACTTCTAGCTGGTTCTGTATTTCTGTGATCTATCTCAATGCTTAGCTCAAGAAGCAGCAGCTGGTGAAAACTTGTAGGCAAGCAGGAGGGCAGAGGATCAACCATCACCCACTGATAGGCTTCAACTTCTGCACCTGATATAGCAAGGACTCAGTGAATGTTATGTGACCATGTGATACTTGCACTTCTTATCTGTTGCAGGTAGTCCCATCATCAATCAGATATCACCAAAAGCATTCAACAAATATTCACTTGATACTTCCTTCCTATAGCAGCAAAGACTCAGAAGTCCATCGGGGGCAATGGATGGGGAAGCTGGATACATGGTCATTTTCCAAGAGTGCTAGGGAACACATTCCTACATCAGGGGACATGATGGGGAGTGATGGAGGTGGTTCCTTTGGATGGAGGAGAGTCATGGGGGTGAGGGGGTAGCACAAGCCAGACATAGGTGTATCTGGGACAAGGGTTTCAGGCAGAGGGCAAGGCAGGCACGAGGTTTGGAGCAGGAAGGAACCCAGGTTGTGTTCCTCTTGAAGACAGAGAGATAGAGTGTGGGAGGAAAACCAGTGAGTTCTATAGGCAGATCAAGGATGTAGGGGTACATGGAGAAGGTAATGGGGGCCCAGCCTGCCTGTTGGATCCTATGCTAACTGCCACAGTAAGCCATGCCTTCCAACTGACTTCTGCAAAAGCCCTCCTGGATGCACAAAGAGAGGGCTCCAATAGGGTACAAGGAAGACCGGCCCCATCCTCTGGAACTCAAAAGAACCCTTTCTGTTTCCATCACAAAAGAAATGAAAGAAAATGAATGGAGGCATTCCTGGTTCAAGAATCATATAAGAAAAAAAGAGGAGGAGGAGAGAAGAAGAAAAAGAAGAAAACTACAAGACCTATGGATGGAAGTAAGCCCCTGCATAACTGAGAAGCTGCATGGTGATGTAGAATTTTACAGGATCTACTCCTGGGATCCATAACTTGAGTTAAGTTTGTTAGGCTTTTTAAAATATTTTTTTGGGAAGGCATGGCTATAGAGTAACAGCAGACTTACTTTACTCTCCCAGGTTGACAAGAAAAAGCAATGAGGGAGTCGGGCTGTAGCGCAGCGGGTTAAGCGCAGGTGGCGCAAAGCACAAGGACCGGCATAAGGATCCCGGTTCAAACCCCGGCTCCCCACCTGCAGGGGAGTCGTTTCACAGGCGGTGAAGCAGGTCTGCAGGTGTCTATCTTTCTCTCCTCCTCTCTGTCTTCCCCTCCCTCTCTCCATTTCTCTCTGTCCTATCCAACAATGACAACAACAATAATAACTACAACAATAAAAAAACAACAAGGGCAACAAAAGGGAATAATAATAATAATAAAAAAGCAATGAAAATCACCGGAAAACTCAACAGGATTTCTTCAGAAACTCACCAAAGCCACAGGTGAGTACAGACACATGTGGATCCTGGATGAGAAAGGGGTGAGGGAGAGAATCCCAGAACTAAAATGCTCTACTCAGGTATAGCTGGCACAAATTGGGAGATAAATAGTTGAGGTGCACCACTTCCGGGTTTGAGTTAAAGCAACAACTGTTTTTAAAATATCACCTAAAAACTCAAAAATTTATAACTAATGACTTACTACATTTCCAACAGTGTTACCCCACAGAGGCTAGAACAACAAAACAGAGACCCTGCATGGATATCAAAGATACTAAACTGACCTGGTGACTCAGGGTAAAAATCTCTCCTCCTCTTCAACTGTGACTTTTTAAAAAAAATTTATTAGTGATTTAGTAATGATCAAGATTGTGGGGAAAGGCTACACTAAATACAGAAACTAATAAATACACAGACAGCAATGACAGAAATCTCATAGGAGCAAAAAGACACAGATCAAGAAAAAAATGACAGAGATAGAGCTCAGAAAACTGTTATGAAATAAATTCAAGAAATTAAACTTGAGATTCAAGAACTCAGTGTCCATTTTACCAAATAATTACAAAGTACAGGGAAAAAATACAAATAGAACTGAAGGACCTAAAGGACATTGTGAATGTAGTTGAGGTTGAGGTAAGAGGCCTCTGAAGTAGACTTAATCAGGTGGAAGAGAAAGTATCAACTCTGGAAGACACAACCACCAATTTAAAACTCAAGTGAATTCAAAACTCATGGAGATTAAGTACTTTATGTTATCTTTTTTTAGGTCCTTCTACTTGCTTGCTGCACTTATTGAGTCACTGCATATTATTGTGCACTTTTACTTTAAGGTATATATTTTCTCCTAACTTATGCACACATGTGCACATGTGCCCTATCTCATGTGCCCTGGTCTATATCTAGGTTCTATAACTGCCAGGAGGTGTACCACCTGAAATGGAACTTAGGAGTCCTATGAGCTAGAAAAGGTCTCACCCAAGTATTGGAGCTAGAGGGTTGATATCTTAGGCCTGGCATCTCTGGATACAGTCTGAAGTGAAACATGCTGAGGTGGCACTGGCTGCATTGATTTGGTTGAGATCAGCAGTTGTAGTATGAAATGGTATGGATCAAAAGAAACACTCTCTATCTCTACCTCTATCTCTATAAAAATAAATTTTAAATAAATAAAATAAAGTAGATGAAGTACAAACATCTCTACTCAGTATTACCAGTAGCACGTGCTGTCCTATCTCAATGCCCTACTACACCAAAGAAAAATAGATATAGTCTACATATTGAGAAAAATCCATCCCAACTATAAGAAGACAGTAAATATGAAATATTTTTTAACCTGGCTTCTAAATAGTGTTTAAAAAATCAGAAAAAGTTCTAGATATCTAAGACCTACCCAAAAAGCATTCCTCAAGATGAAACTTGAATCCCTTCTTAGGTGCTCTTGTCCCCAAAATTTCCCAAAGACTATGTGCTGGGCCCCACCCATTTGAATCCCACCACCACCACCACCACCACCACCATCTCAGTCCACAAGAATCTACATCCACACAGTATGCAAGGAGCCATGTAAGTGTTGAGTCAACATCAGATCATCCATCAGAATTTGAATCCTGGTGGCAAGGAAAGACTGGTTGAGAAACCCTTGGAAAGTGATGCATTCTCCGTAGGAAAGTGTGAGTCTTCCATCTTGACAATGACTGTAAAGGAAGCATGCAGTCAGGATCTTGAATTTCAGCTGTTTTGAAGAACTCTATGGCTTGCACCCAAATCATACAAACATTAAAGAAAATAATGGATGAACCAAAGCCAAACATGAAGTTTGGGGGGTGGTGGTTATTGGACTAATTATAAAAAAAAAAAGTGCTATCATGCTTCAGAGGAACCCACTTCTCCTTTGATTTCCAGGGCAGATGAACCTTAATGGCAGATGAATGAGGAATGAGTGGGAATGATTTCATGATTGATCTGTCCTCCATGCTGATTGCAACCCCACACTCACATCCACTGTGCTAACTGGTAGACTAGCTGGTAGGCAAATGTATCTACTAAGGATCAATGATATGCCAGGAGTTGGGAGAAGGCAAGTCAAGTGTGAATGACAACTTCCCCAGGGCCAGGTGGTGGTGCACCTAGTTAAGCACTCATACTACTAAATGCAAGGATAGAAGTTTGAGCCTCAGGCTCCCCTCCTGCTACCCCCTATCTTTCTCTCTCCCTGTCTTCCCCCTCTTCTCTCAATTTCTCTCTGTCCTGCCCAATAAAATGGAAATAATGGTGGCCAGGAGCAGTGAATTCATAGTAGTAGATTCATAGTGCCTGCACTGAGCCCTAGCAATAACCCTGGAGACAAATAACAAAACAACATCAACAACAACAATAATAATTCCCTCCATGAGATGGCCAGCCCTCACCACATGTGATGGCTCTGTTGGGGTGGATTCATGCTGGCTGCAGACACCAGGTTCCCAGGTGTCACAAATTGACTTGTCCAGAAGAACCCAAGGTAACTGAAAATGCAAATAGTCTTTTGAAAGATCCTTCTATTCATTCACTTCCTGAGTTCCTACTATGTACGGACTGCAGTGGCAATGAGAGAACAATGATGGAAAGAGCAAAACATGTGAACAAAGCAGAGATGAACACATCACATAGACATGCTAGAGCCAGGGGTATTCCATCTAGGAAGGCTGACTCATCATTCTTCAGTCACTGCAGTTTCTAGTATTATTCTTATTGCTATTTTATACTTTTTATTAAAGACTGATTGATCGATTGATTACTGGGGGAGAGGAAGAGAGAGAGCCAAGGCATCACTCTGACACATGTGATCCTGGTGCTAGGACTCTGGACCTCGCACTTGAGAGTCTAATACATTATCTTGCATCACCTCCTGGGTCATGCTTATTGTTACTTTAAGAACAAACAAATTTTGGTTCCTAACATAGAACTGGTCTGCCTATCTTATAGATCTAACTTGGTCAGGAAAACTGAGTGTGTGTGTGTGTGTGTGTGTGTGTGTGTGTGTGTGTGTGTGTGTGTGTGTATGTGTGTGTGTACACACACACATACACACACACACTAATGCTCTTGCATGCATGATCCCTCTCCAATGTTTAACATAATAATCTGCACCAACTGAATAATCAAGCACATTCTTAACATCGTTCCCCTCCTAGCACTCACTACCACCATGCACCACCCCAAACTTCAGGACAGGGTCAGTATAACACAAAAGGGGTGCCAAGATAACCACTGTCCCCAAGCTATCCTCAGGCTGGTTTAGTTATACAAGGCTCTTTGCTGGCATTATCCTATTTACTATGACAACCAAGCTATGATATACACACCATGGTTATGGTTATAATAATGGGATTACAAGGGAAAATGATATTCAGCTGTGTAACTTGCCCAAAGTCACACAGCTGGAACATGGCAGGACTGGGAATCAAGGGCAACCTGTATATTGCCAAAGTTGAGTTCCTTCCATTTCTCTGCTGTCTTTTACCCAAGGGAAAAGAATTCAAAATTCAAGGCAAAGTCAACTGACATTTATCAATCACACTCAAATGTATTAATCTGTGCAATTCTTAATAGTTGCCATAATGCCAAGAGTTTGCTAAATATCTCATGACCTCAGGATCACAGATAGAATAATAGACTAGATGACACATTGACCTGGGTCATTCTTTAGGCTCCTATTAAAGGTTAACTACAGCATTGTTCATCTGGTTAGGATTCTCACAAGTCAGACAGGTAGCATTTGGTTGGGTCATCACATTTATGAGAACTTGACTTCCTTTCACTTTTGATGACACCATCCAGTCCTGCGTTTCAATAGAGAGAAGAACAGAGATGATTTGCTATTTGCAAGTATTTGCATGGTTCAGAAATGATAGGTGTTGACTAGGTTGATCTGATTTTTTATTCCTTTCTTTTCCCTCTCTCCATCCCTTCTTTCCTTCCCTCCTTCCTCCCTTCTTTCCTTCCTTCTTCCCTTCCTTCCCTTCTTCCTCCCTTCCTTCCTTCCACTGCTCAGGTCTGGCTTATGGTGACATAAGGTTTTGAACCTGGGACTTGGAGACTCAGGCATGGAAGTCACTTTGCATAACCATCATGCTATCTCCCCTACTCAGTTGACCTGCTTTTCTGAGACCCTTTCAGCTGCCTTCTCTGTAGCAACAGCTCTGGGAAGTGTTTCAAATTGATTCTTTGCAAATGGACCATTTGCTGCATGGCCAAGAGATGTGAAAGACCACAAAGACACAGTGAGTCAACTGTGCAAAGGCATCACTCAAGGAAATGCTAGAGAATGAGGGAAGATACCTTAGTGACAACAGACATCACGTTCCACTATATTTCTTTTTTTAAAGCTGGTAAATAGGAAGCTAAGCCATTATTGTTTCATTGACCCACTTCCATTCCAACATGGTATAAATAGGCACTGGAAAACTCATCATTTGATCCAAAAATATAACTTCTATCACCCCCAACAGAAGACAGTCCAAACTGAATGATTTAGAAGTGGGTATTGTGCTAATTTTTGTAAGATTGAAATGTATTTTCAGACTTATATAGCCTTAAAATGTTCTTAGTCTTTTAAATTGAGCCATCTGATAATTCTGAGTGACATTCAGGGTTAGCTAAACCAGTTTACTTTCTGATAAAAAGAAAGAAAAAAAAAAAGACTGTTGAAGTCAACTCATACCATAAGTCCTAACCCCAAGCATGCATATGGGAGCCACATGATGCAGCTATGACTCCATTAATACCAGGGTGATTAGAGCAGAATTAGAGCAGAGTTAGATGATGATGGAGCACAAACATGAACTCTTTCTAAACAATGATTCAAGCAAGAAGTAAACTGAGCCCCGGGGTGCTTTGCCCATCAACATTTGCATTGCAGGCACTGGTGCTATTTTCATATTGTGAGGAAGGAGAAAAAGATGGTGGGGGCAGGTTGTATTGCCATAGGAGATGACCTATACTTTCTCAGTTTTCAAAAGCTGAGTTGACTATGTCACTCCTATATTACTTAAACTCAGCTAAACAAGCAACTACAAAGGACTGCTTTTTTGTCAACAAGTTATAGCCTGCTCAGGTGGCACCCTCATTGCCATTGTGTTTCTAGGACCTATGGCTATGGGAGAAACCACCTGTAAACCTGAGCTTTCTGTTCCACAAGAGCAGTGGCCACTCAGATTCCTCCTGAACACATGCTGCTTACAGCCTCTCCCCCTGGAAGTAGGGCTGGCTGGTAATGGTACCAGGCACTAACCTGGTCTGGTCTAACCCCACTCACTTTAGAGAGAGAGTGAGAAAGCTGAAAGAAAAGGGTTTGTTTACATGACAAGTCATCTAACAGTGCCACTGGAGAAATCTGAGGCCAGCCATGAAGGAAATCTCAGCTGTTTCAATTAAGCGACAAAAAAAAAGGGGGGTGGAGGGATAATGTCAAATACCTTCAAGGCAGGATATATAATCTTGGGAATGTAATATTGGATAAAAATCCATTCATAATGAATTTTCAGGGATCCTGGGTTTAATTTGTTATACCATATGTAATTAGTAAATAAGTGGGTTGGTATGTGAGAGACCCTTTATTCTATAAAGGGACCCCCAGAGATGGGTTCCACGCTGTTTAGAATTAAAGGTCATTCCATGTATTGATAAATGTGAAATCAATAAACACGTTTTTGTATTTGATCATTTATTTGCCAACCAGGGTTATCAATAGGGATCACTTGTATAGTTCCACCACCTCAATGGCCACTATTTATTTTCCTTTGATAGATGTTGAAAGACAGAAAGAAGTAGGGGAGATTGAGACAGAGAGGAGAGACACCTGCAGCGCTGTTCTACCACTTGTGAAGCTTCCCCTGTTCAGGTGGGGACTGCGGCTTTATATTCAGGTCCTCATGTATGATAAAGTCTGTACCACCATGCAGCCCCCATATGTTTATTTATGTGTAAATGTATGACTGTAAGTATATTTGTCTGATCTTAATCACATACAGTGTGTAAAATAGTAGTTATGGAGTATGAAACTAAGTTTTAGAGAACAATAATATAAGTAGAGCTCTTAAAGTGAAAAAATGCCCATAAGAAGCCTTTGAATTCAGAAAAGGAGAAAAAAAAATTCTTACAAAAGTAAGAATTTCCCTTACCAGTGGTCTGAGCTCTGGGTGCGTCAGGATGTAGCCATTGTTTGTGATTGCAAAGGCATAGCCATGAATTCCCAACTGGAAGAAGCAGTGAAAAAGAAACCTTCATTAGCTTTGCTCCCAGGTGAATGCACAAAGCAGAAAGCAGTCCGACATTTCGTAATTTACAGCTTAAACTTGGCATTCATATCCCTTATCAGCACAATATTTCATTAAAATGAATGCAAGGCGCTGATCCTTGACATTTGGTAGAAATGAAGACCTGTCACAGGATAAGCTCAGCAAATAACACCATTTAAAATGTCACATCCCCCCTGTTGGCACCCAAGGGCCCTTTGATTTATGTAAAACAGAAACAATTACATATTCTTTTTTTAAAAAGGAAGAAATAGAGTAGGGGAGAGAGAAAGGAAGGAAGGAAGAGAAGGAAGGGGGAAGAAAAAAAGAAAATAGCTGATGTTACTGGAAAAAATCTAGGTCCAGGTGCAGAGTTCTCTCAGCCTGTGATACCTTATATCAAGATGGGCATCTTCACTCTATGATAAGAAAAATGGAGCCTCTTTCTGATTCACATCTCCACTTCCTATAATTCCATGTCCACAGGGGCCATCTATAGCAGGCATCTCCTAGGCAGTTATTTTCCATAAATTTTCAAGGATAAAAGTGTCCCCACCAACCCAGATATGAGCCTGCCAACCCTTTTCTATTCTTTCATCTTTAAATTGTGAGGTTGCCAAGCTTTTACATGCATGCTTCCATTCACACAAAGCCTGGGTAATTTTCTATGCAGAGCCTCAGTTAATTTATGTTTTCTGACTAAATGGGACTATGGGAAATAGTTTGAAAGCAATGAAATGTTTTATTAGCTTTAAAATGTATGTAATCAAATTTAACACTGCACTTATTTAAATAATAATCCCAGCTTTTTGACAATATTTCTATTACACAGTTGACTGCACCCATTGGCTACAATAAATTTACCTACAAATCATTCATGTATTAAAATGGCCTCTGGTATAAAACCCATACTGATCTCTTTCACTGAAGAAAGAAAATGTAACCCACTTCTGCCAGCACAAAGAAAGGAGAGGAAGGGGAGAAAGACTATTTTCCTGATGAGCTATTTCACAGGCTTGAGCCCTCCATGTTGCTTTTCTTAAAAATTTTCTAAGTGCTCACAGTCTTGAATAGGATACTGTTAAATGATCCATACAACAGAGTTTACAAACCAAGAATGATCTGTCTGCTTGCTAGCTCAATGTCAAGGTGATATGAGATGAACATCAGGGAATTTAACACCATCAATTAAAAGTTTCCCTTATATTTAAAAAAGCAAATATGCACATGGTTGTCAAGGGCAACAGCCATCTTCTCCTGGAGTTACCTTACCTTATCTGGCAAGTCTTAATAAGATTCTACTTGACTCTAATGATAAAAGAATATTTCATTATGCTGTGAAAGATAAACCAGAGATTTCCTATCCTTTGAGATGAATATTGTCTCTTTCATCTTGTCTCTTGGAAAAATGTCACACACAGTCAACACTGCATTAATTAGCATTACTTTGTTCCTATTTAATATGGAATAGAAGGGTCAGAAAGGACTTGGGGAGTTTGACTTCTTCCCTTAAAGGCAAACATGTTATTTGAATGGAAATTTAGAATTAGACCAAACAAATGTTATTTTATAGTCATCTCATATAATCAGTGCTTTCTAATAGACACTGCTTTAATGCTTGGTTTAATGGGAGAAAGTTAGTACTCAAAAGAAAGTAGAACTCCTTACATGTGCTCTCCAAGGCCCTCTAATTTTTTGTGTTTCCATAGCACTTATCAAAACCATCACAATCAATTTTTTATGAGGTTGGTCATATCAAGGTAATAGTGATCAAGATAATAGTCAAGGCCTTTATTTAAATTCTGTCTCTCTAGCACTAGAATGTAAGTCCCAGAAGGGCTGACTTCATACTATGGTGTTAATAATATATGAGACAGTAGTAGGCACAGAGGAAGAGTAGTAGGCACAGAAGAAGGGGGAAGAAAGGGGAAAAAAGATGAAACACTAGAAGAAATTAAATGAGTGCAGGTCCTACAAAACTAGGCTAAATTCTTTGCATAATTTCCTGAAATTTAGAGGTTGGGCTCACCTTCCCAGTTCAAAATCCTCCATTTTTTGTTTAATTGTCATTTCGGCTACTTTGTTGACCATTTGGCCCATAGCCTACTGAGATCTGCTTTTGCCAGGTTGGGGTGGGTCCCCTACCCCAACCCACTAAGGTGCCTTTGGAACTACTCTCTCTACAGTTGCCAATGGCCTTCTAATTGTCAAACGACACAGAAAACTCTTGAATGTTCCTGGTTCAATTAGTAGACTGCCCCACTTTCATACTTTCTGCTCTTTAGTTTCCTTTCAGATTTCCTTCTTTTCAAAGAACCCTCAGCCATCACCTATCCCATTTTAAGTTTCTTTCCCAGTTTCTGTCTTTTATTTCACTCTTCCCCCTCTCTCTTGCCAAAAGATCCAGCCACTAGCTACATACTGTTGATCTGCAGCTCTGTGTTCCAGTCTTGGCTTCTCCTTGAATGACAGATCCAAGTGCTGTCTGTGTGTCAATCATCTCAGACACACCCAGTCCAACATGGCAGCTCTTTCCTTCCATGTTGCTCCTGCTTCTCCTTGGGTGGCATCACCACCCATCAGAAACATGAACCTCAGAATTCACCACCCAAGTTAGAAACATGAACCTCAGACTTCTTACTCCTTCAATCCTAGCCTCTCAATACAAGTACTCAGCACTTTTTCTTCTAGAATTTACTCAGATTTAACCTTTACTATAAGGCCCTGAAATATTTTCTAGAACTACTATCAGCTTCATCTCTTCCTGCCTCTCAACCTAAACTAGATTTCACTCCTTTCTCTGCCTGGTTTCAGGCAAAGCCCATCTTCTCCCATCAGCATGAAACCATTTCCCTAATTTCTGACTTCCACAGTCCCTAGCAGAGTGCTTGGCACATGACAGCTGCGCCAGTTCAGGTCTGCATGAACTTAAGACATCTGTCAAACTGAATTTAGTGTATTGCACCAAAGTAAAGGACTCTGGGAGGGGGGGAAGAATACAGGTCCAAAAAGGATGACAGAGGACCTAGTGGCGGTTGTACTGTTATATGGGAAATGTTATGCATGTACAAAGTATTGTATTTACTGTCAAACGTAAAACATGAATTCCCCAATAAAGAAATAAAAAAAGATCTCTGGGGTGTGAGGGAGTGTCCAGGTCCTAGAACATGATGGTGGAGGAGGACCTAGGTGAGCAGTTACTGTTATGTGGAAAACTAAGAAATGTCATACACGTACCAACTACTGTATATTACTGGCGACTATAAACCACTAATTGCTCTAATAAAAAAAAAGACATCTGTCACTTTAATCCAATATTACCTATTTTATTTTTGAAGTTTGAACTCAAGTTAAGTATTTTAAATGAGTTTGAAAGGGATAGAAAGCTAGATTATCAGGTAGGGTGTGTGAATGAGTATAGCCTAGGTCTGAGCCCCTGGTACATATACTGTGTTGTCTGCCTCTCTCTTTCTCTTTCTCTCTCTCTCTCTCTCTCTCTCTCTCTCTCTCTCTTTCTTCTTCTTCTTTTATGAATGAAAAAGTCAACCTGAGAGTGATGAAATCATACATGCATGAGTCCCCAGAAAAATAATAACAATTAATCAATTGGTAAATTAAATTTAATGAGCCCAAATGAAGAATCTGGTTTACTATGGCAGGTTCTCCATCTGTCCTCCTCAAAGTTACATCCAAGAACTTCTTCCTGACCTTCAGAAACTCTCCAGCTAAACAAAACCTAAATATATATATTCTTTCTTTTTCTTTTGCCACCAGGTTATCACTTGTACTACATACTTGCATAATGCACCATTCCCAGTGGGATTTTTTTATTCTTCCTTTCTTTCCAATAGAGGATAGAGACAAAGAGAAAGAGCAAGAGTGAGAGCAAGAGCAAGAGCGAGCAAGTGAGAGAAAAAGAGAGAGAGAGAGGAGAAACACCTGCAGCCTTGCTTCATTCCTTGTGAAACTTCCTCCTATAGGTAGGGACACTGGAGGCTTGAACCCAGATCTTTACACAGATGTGCACTCTACCAAAGGCACCACCACCAAGCAATCCAGCTAAAACCCTTTCTAGGAGAACAGTCAGAAAATGACTTCAGTGTAGTCTGTTTGGCTGGAGGCATATGGATCTGAGCTACTGTGGGTGTAAGAAAGGAAACTGAGCAAATCTCCAAACATGTTCTCTGGCTGAATCTCTCAGAAAACCAAAAAGCTTATGACATTTGTTCCTGGCCACAAATGTATATGTTGATGAAATCTCTACTTCTGACTTCGTCCAAAATAGAACCAGTCTTACTGTCCATTCAAATGTACAGTCCAATGGAATAATAGGGAACAGATCAGACACAAAGGTCTCCCATCACTTGGGCCTGCCAAGGAGTCCTGAAATACACTCTCCTGAAGACTGGGAGCCTGGAGCCCAGCAGCCTAGGGAAAGGGCTGCTTCTCTTCCAAGTGCAAGGACTGTGCACTAATGAAGTGAACCCAATTATAGAAATGGTTTATTCCATGAACAGAGGCTATGGTGTCTGGAAATTATGGCTAGGGTGTCTGGAATTCTCAGTAAAAATTATAGGAAGTCTGATCACTGGTGGTAAACTCACTGAAGCTAAGGGTGCAGAAAGAATGCTATCTTCTGGGAAATCCCCAAGAGCCAAGATCTGACTCATCATTTATTAGGTGTTAATCAGGAGGGAAAGGTGTGACCCATCTTGGCTCTCTGGAGATCTCCTCTGCATATGAGAAGGCTCAGGGCTCTCCCTGGCTGAGGTACACACCTCTCCCCAAGGCTCTCTGTGGGAACTGGAGGAAATACAGAGAAGATTAAGGTGAAGGCCAGTCATACTTGGGTCTCTCATGCCCAGCTTGACCCTTAGGAAAGTGTAACACACAAGTGCATGCATATCTTTTCTTTATAAAAAATACCATATTAATTTATGTTTATTGAGAGAGATAGAGATAGACAAGAGCACTACTCAAATCTAGTTTATGGTGGTGTTGGAGATTAAACCTGGGACCTTAGCACCTCAAGCATGAAAGGTATAATCACTGTGCTGTCTCTCCAGCCCAGGAGTACATGTGTTCCAGGCACTGTTGTGGAGCTGATCGTCCTCCATTCTCTTGTCACACTTTGTTTCCTTTCTTTTTAATAGTTGCCTTATGTCAGGACACTTTCTTCAGGTAAAAATGTGGCCAAATGGTATCCACTCTACAGGAGCATGATAAAGATTCAGAGGACATAATATACAGGAAGTAGTTTGCACCATACAAACACAGTAAAAAGTCAATGAATGTTTGTGTTCCTTTATTGCACCTACTGCAAATACTCAAGAAGTATTTTTCATAATTATTGCAATGATTACTATTCTTATTGTCATTTGGGATTATTCCTAATCTGGGAACTGCAAAAATCATTTACTAATTGAGATTTGGCAAGATATTGAGACTTTATGTGCTCCAGTTTCTTTAGCTATAAAACACAAGTAATAGCTGTATATAACTATTATTACGTAAGATCATGCCATAAAGATCTTAGCCCATTGCTGGCAAGGGAAACTTAGAGAAATAGACTCAAAGGGTGATCCTCACCAATTCCATATAATATTCTTGATTTATTGAGCCAATCTCTAGTAGTTCCTTGAACAAGGCCCCTTGTACACTTACTAATATTTTCTTATGTGAAATAAGAGACTTAAGAATCTTTGGAAACAAGATTCCCACTCCCTATGGGTGCTAGCCAATGAGCTAGCAATACTGGACACTTTGGTTGGGGGGAGTTTTTAAATTTTTATTAACCGGGAGGCTGATCAGTGGCACATGTGGTTAAGCACATATTTTACCAAGCACAAGGACCTAAGTTTGAGCTCCTGCTCCCCACCTGCAGCAGTGGCATAGGGAGAGCTTCTCAAATGGTGAAGCAAATACAATGTGTCTCTCTGTTTCTCCCTTTCTACCCCACCCTCTTAAATTATCTCTGTCCTATCAAAAAAAGAAAGGGAGGTATGGCCATTGGCAGTGGTAGGCTCACTGTATAGGGACCAAGTCCCAGTGACAAACCTGGTGGCAATTAAAAACAAAATAAATTTGTTAATTAGTGAGGAAGCATGGGAGAGAGAGAACTGAAACATCACTCTGGTATGTACAGGACCTCATGCTTGAGAATACAATGCTTTATCTACTGTGCCACCTACTGCCATCTGAATATTTTAATAACAGCAAAGTGTACTTTCCTTGGGGTCTCTAAGCTGTCACTAGTCTCTACCATTAACTTTCAGTCTCTAGGGCCCTGTATAGTTTCCAACATCTGTCCAGTGTCTTATGATGCACCTAGAAACAATTCCAGTTCTCAAATTCCCAATGAATGAGCTGATACTTGGAACCCTAGCATGGCAGTAGGACAAAGGACACCTTCATCATCTTGGTAAACCCAAGCAGGGTAGTTCTTATACTTAGCAGCCACTTTCTGTGTGGGTACCTGATTTTAGCTTAAAGTTAATTTCTTGCTATAAAAGTAGCTTTTCTAATTTGATCACCTAAATCTCACCAGAATAGATGTGCCACATATGGTCAACAAGTTTCTCCTCAAGTAGGGGAGGAAGTGCTTAGAGCCAGATAAGAGGTACTTGGAAGATGCAGATCAAATGGAAACACTGAGATGCTTGGGACAGCAGGTGTGAGGCAGCATCCTGGGCTTCTGAATGATGGTCCTGGTGCTGCCACCTGAGACCCAAAGGCAGGGAACACACAGCCCCAAACTGGACAAGCCCCATGGTGCCCAGTCCCCAGTGCTCCATCACTTTCTCATAAAGCATCTTCTTCTTTTTTTCCTTTTTTTAAATTAGTGATTTTATAAAGTTTTGCAAGATTTAAAGATAATAGGGATATAGTTCCACACCACTCCCACACAGCCACCAAACTGCAGATGTTATCATGATGCCAACCTGACTTTCCTGGGCAGATGACTTCACCAGTGTGTCCTGGAACCCACCTCTCCAGAGCCCTACCACACTAGGGAAAGAAAGAAACAGGCTGGGAGTATGGACTGACCTGACAATACCCATGTTCAGCAGAGAAGCAACTACAGAAGTCAGATCTTCCACCTTCTGTACCTCATAATGATCCTGGGCCAAGACTTTCAGAGGGATAAAGAATAGGAAAGCTAATAGAGGGGATGGGATATGGAATACTGGTGGTGGAAAATGTGTGGAATTTCACCCCTCTTATTCTATGGTTTTGCCAATATTTTCTACTTTTTATTTTATAAATAAATTTTAAAAAAAGAAAAAAAGAATAGGAAAGGTTCCACTGGAAGGGATGGAATATGGAACTCTGGTGGCGGGAATTGTATCCCTCTTACCCAACAAACTTGATCATAATGAAATCAATAAAAAAATAAGGTGCTTCATTTACCTTTAACAATTTAACAATTGCTGATAAAATGAATTTTAAAAAATGCCAGAATTCAGATCCAGTGCCCTAGGCTATCAAGCAGTCACTTAATATATTTTCTATTTTATTTCATTTTTAGAATCCAGGCTGATAATTACTACATGATTAAACCCACCTTTTATTTCATTTTCATGACTCTTTAAATCATATTTTTTATTTTTGACATCAACGTTATTGCTGGGGCCCAGTGCTTACATGACCCCACTGTGTGTCCACATGACCATTTTTTATACAAGGTAAGAGATAGAGATGTAGGTAAGGAAAGAGAGAGAGAGAAATATTGAGACCTGCAGCACTGCTCCACCACTTGTGAACCTTCTTCTTCGCTGAAGGTATGGACAAGGAGTTTGAATCCAGGCCAGGTGAATCATCAGCTGGCCCCCTTGAATTATTTATTGGATAGAGACTGAAAAAAATCAAGAGGAGTGGGGGAGATAGAGAGGGAGAGAGATAGAGAGATACCTGCAGCACTACTGCACTGCTTGCCAAGCCTTCCCCTCCAGGTGGGGACCAGGGGCTTGAACCTGTGCACTCAAGTATGCACTGGGAGGTTCATTAAAATTATTTTCTACAGTGATTAACTACCCTACTGTTCTTCTAGATAAAGGTTTGAGTTGATTTACAACATAAATTATACCTAAATAATGACATCCATTTTATATGGTATGTGAGAGCAAGTCATGTAGTGGCAGGTGGATGGCTTAGATCAGTTTTCAGCATGTGGGTCCAGAAGTTAAACACAAACCAGGTTGAAATCTTATAAATAATAGCTCACTGCTTTCTGCTAGGTGGCCCTGACTTCTGTGAACTACATAAGCCAAGGTTTCTTCTAAGTTTAATAGATACAACAGCACTATGCTAACCTGTGGACTTGGTAATATGATAATAGTAATGCACAAATTACAACTGACACTTGGCAAATATCACTTGCTGATACTGTCCCACAGGACATCCTGTCTAATCCCACAGTATAGTAGACAGTTGTTTCCTACATCTCTCACAGTATCCAAGTTTTTGAGGCATGACCTCAACTGTTTCGACTGCTATCTTTTTGAGCTGAGATGATTGAACAAGTCTGCTGTTAATTTCTGTATTGCTCTTTTCCCATTCCTCTGTCAGAAGGTGGGCCTGTCCTTATCCTAAAATAAAGCATTCTGCCTGCCACACATGATTTCATACTATAGCCTTTCTCCCATGACCTCCAAATTCTTGGGAAACTCTATTTTCAAAGATGGTGGTGAATCTCTGGACATGATGACCCCATCAGTTATCAAAATCCATTCTTCTGCTAGGCATTCTGGGTCATTCAAGTTTCAACATACTTGAAGCCCACTGGTGAGTCTTAGGTGTAAAAAGTTGTCAACAGCGCACTGAAGGCAACAGCCTATGTGGGAGAAGGTTGTGGGCCAGCTTTGTCCTCTGCTAGCAGTCACCTAGCCCAGCCTAGTAGGCTCTAATCTAGCACTGCAAGGAAGTCCTGTGGAGTTTGGGAAACCTTAAGTCTGGCTGAGCACAATGCTGTGATGGTGGCTCACGAACTAAAACATTGAAGGAGTGATGCTGAGAACAGGGCACTCGAAACACAATGTGGGTGGATAAAGGAGAGTAAGCAGTGATGGAGGCAGGGCTGGCTTCCCAGAGCTGGCATTTTCAGCTCCCACTGTTCTGTGCTTCTGACACTGAGTGCTTCCATTCTTAGTTCCTATCCAAGGAACTAAGTTAACCAACATAAGTTACATAAGATAACATAAGTTCTCTTATGCTAGTCTAAATCCTCAAAGAAGTGCAGTTAGGTTCAGTCTTTGTTATACGCATACCTAGGCCACCTCCTCAACTACCTTTAAAACTTAAAAAAAAAAAATTCTCTTAGTGCCATGAGTTTTAATTTAGGGGTAGGACAGAGCTGTTAATCTTTAATCTGTCACCATCTAAACTAGAGAAGAGACTCAGTCAGCAGTCAAGTCCATGCTAAGAATTAACAGACTTGGGAATTGGGCTGTAGCGCAGCGGGCTAAGCGCAGGTGGCGCAAAGCACAAGGACCGGCATAAGGATCCCTGTTCGAACCCCGGCTCCCCACCTGCAGGGGAGTCACTTCATAGGCGGTGAAGCAGGTCTGCAGGTGTCTGTCTTTCTCTCCTCCTCTCTGTCTTCCCCTCCCTCTCTCCATTTCTTTCTGTCCTATCCAACAACGACAACAACAATAATAACTACAACAATAAAACAACAAGGGCAACAAAAGGGAATAAATAAATAAAATAAATATTAAAAAAAAGAATTAACAGACTTATAAGGGTCCTTAAACAGGGTGAGTTAGGAATGAGTTAGCAGACTATCAGAGACGTGAGGCTTGTGTAGACATGCACTGGCATGTACAGGCATCCTCAAAATCATGGGAATCTGGGTTAGACACGTGTGGACATACTCAGCCATGCTCTGCTTGACTGCCACTGTTTCACTCAATTAAAACCCTTCCAGAAAGACAGTAGAAGGTCCCTTTAAATCCCTATAGCTGGCTCTGAAATTATCTCAGACATTCCATTCAAGCTCTGGACTGTGGATGAAGTGCTGCATTACCTTGTATTTAGGAATGGTCTTCAGAAGTTCTTTGACGGGGACATCTGTGCCAACCACGCCCAGAAGAATGCCCTTTGATCTCTGTGGGAAAACAAACATTAAACAATAACAGTAGGTCAATTTGGTAGAAAACACAGAAGCATGTGAGAAGTCACATACTAGTATCTTCTCCAAACTTTTAGCGGGCAGGAATTAACCTAGTTCTATAATAGGGGGAGGGGTGTGCTCTTTTTTACCCTCCCCCAACTCCTTGCCCACCCAAAATACTGCTAGACTAGAACAGTAGCTTCTCAGACCAAGCTTTACTTGATGCAGCCCTCAACACCACCTGTAATAAGACCTCCTAACAATCCTCTCCCCTTGCCTAAAAAATTAAAAATTGATGTGAAGAAGCATAAACACTTCAGCAGCTGTGGACTATGCTCATTAATCAGCTTCTATGATGGTAGCTTTCTATAGGAGAGACTGAGCATGTTCATGACTGTCTCCATTTGCACTGTCATCTGGTGCCCAGGCAAGATTAAATAGTCAGGGGAAGATGTAGTTAGTCTAACATTTCCAGCAGCACACTGAAATCCAGGACTAAGGTGAAAAACCGGGCCTCTCGGGTCTTAATTTCTAAGGTCAATGGAATGTGGATACTTTGATACTTTCCAGTTAAAGAAAGACCTTTGTAACAAGACACAAAGCCATCCTTGTAAAATCAAGGGCATGTAGGCCTTCAGCCTAGGTCATCATTTGGAAAAATGATGGCTTTTGCAGATATGACTTGTTAAGGACCTCAGGGTAAAATCATCAGGGAAAGACAGGTTCTATGGCCAATGCCCAATGTCTTTTTTTTAAAAAAAAAAGGAAAGTACATAGAGGGGCCAGGTGGTGGCGCACCTGGTTGAGCACACATATTACAGTGCACAAGGACCCTGGTTCAAGCCTCAGGTCCCCACCTACAGCGGGAAAGTTTCACAAGTGGTGAAGCAGTGCTGCAGGTATCTCTCTGTCTCTCTCCCTCTCTATCACCCTCTTCCCTCTTGATTTCTGGCTGTTTCTATCCAATAAATTACAATAAATTAAGATAATACAAAAAAATTTTTTAAAAGAAACACAGGAGAAAAGAGTAATCTTTAAATGGAGACAGAGATTAGAGTCAAGCTATTTCATAGACATCTTGGGGCCCTGGAAAGAGGTGAGGAGTGACCTACCCCATATATCAGTGACCTTCCCCATACATTGCTGGTCATTAGACATCTAACCTCTGGGTTTTGTGAGAATGAATTTCATTATCTCAGCACCCCTTTGGGGCATTTTGTTAGCAGGGCCCTAGGAAACTAATAAAAGGTTGGCGACCCACGTATTTATTATTTTTAAAGAGAGAGAGAATGAAAGAGACCACAGCACCAAAGCTTCCTTCAGTGTGGTGGGGGCCAGGCTCACTCACGGGTCATGCATATGGCAAAGCAGCACACTATCCAAGTGCGCTATTTCACCAGCCCTAGGTGACCGACCACATCTTTATCAAACAGACATCCATCCTTCCTCTGGTCACTTAACACTTTAATTTTGGGAAAACACTGGCTTTGGAAATGGGTGCCTATTTGCATTCCTCTCATCTCTGTGAGATTTTATGATTTCAGCAACAGGATAGAGAGAGAGGGAAAAATCAATACCACCAGAACTTGTGTCAGAGGAGAACAGTCTGAGGGAAAAAGAAGCCCTGGGAACACTAAATTAAGCAGGAAGCTCAACCACTGTACTCACGGTTTCATTCTGCTTACTAAACACAGGCATGGCGACTGTAGTCATCAGGACAAGGCCCTGATCATCGGCAAGCTAGATAGAGAGAGGGAAACCATTACCTGGGAAATGTCTGGGAACTACAGCAGGGAAGAGCTCCTCCCCTTGATGATTGGTTTTCCTTCCCAGCCAGGTGCTGAATGGAATGGACTCAACCTTGAGCCCCATAGGATTGTGATATCCCTGCAACCTGATCCAGACAAGAACGCCCCCAGCCCCAAGCCCCCATTACCATTAAATCCTCTGTGACCCATAAGATTTGTAATTGGCTTCTAGTAAAGACATATTTGGATCTTAGTGATGCCTTTTATTTTATCACCACAGGTTGTTTCTTTTTTGCTATCTCACTTGGCCAACATTTATGATCAATATGTACACTATTGAGGTATTTTTTCTTGCACAGTGATAGAAATTGAGAAGGAGGGGGTATAGAGATGGAAAGAGAAAGAAAGATACCTGCAGCACTGTTTCACCACTCATTAAGCTTCCCCCTTGCAGGTGGGGACAGGGGGTTTAAACTTGGGTCTTTGTATACTGTAAAGTTTGGTCTTTACCAGATGTGCTACTACCCAGCCCTCTGGCTTCTACTGAAAGATAGGGTAATGGAGCAGATTAAAGTAGGAGTTAGAGGGCTTCAAAAGCTGCCCCTTCGGGAAATGATGGGACCTGGAAGTGCTGATTCTCACCAAGGTAGCTGAATCAGGGCCTGTTTGGGCTTCCTTAGACCTCGGAATGCTAATCTCAGATAGAAAACCAAACAAAAGCACATAAGTAAAACTGAATCATCTGACCTCTCAAAATCATAGCTAAGAAGTAAAGTGTTTCTCTTAGAAGAAGAACCCTTGAGCTTTGGCAGTTGATATACTCCCTTAGCCTTCTGAATGGCTCAGAGGTGAACTAAAACCCACTGTCACCTTTGCTTTTCAAGGAATGTTGGAAGTCAGGCCTGATCTGCCACTCTGTCCCTATGAAGAGTGAGGAAATAGATGGGAACCAAAGAGGACTTTGCTTCAAGATGAGTCTGTTTCTAACTCTCAACTTAAATCGTACTGTTTTTTTTTTTTTAATTGTACTAGTTAAGTTCCCCTGTCCTCATGTGGAATAATGTCAGTATTTTCTAGCACTGTCACCAAGAAGATAAAATGTGAAAGTGTTCAGCTTGTATCTGTTGTTTGGAGGTCTCAGAGTGTGCTAATTCCTCTCCCTTGTGTTTCAGACAGTAAGACGAGGAAGTAGCAGAGTCCAGTTTGAAAATCAAGGCAAGAGACACTGCTAACAGGTAACAGAACTGGCACGCAGAGTTTAGTGGGTGTGAAGCTGGTTCCACAGTCAATTCAAGGCTCAACTGAAGCCATGTGAATGAAGAGCCACTATTTTCAAGTCTAGAGTGTTTTCTGGAAAAACGGGCATTACCCTCTCAGTCTTCTTGAGAAGCAGCATTATAAGGATAAGGTTTGGGGGGTCCTAGTTTATGATGGTGGAGGAGCACTGAAGTTGAGATTAGTGTGTTTTGCAGAAACCTATCAAGGAGAAATGAGAAATTGTACCTATGTGTCAATAACTGTACTATAAACTACTAACTCCTTAATAAAATTATTTTAAAAAAGAAAATGCAAAAAAAAAAAAAGATTAAGCTCAGATCCTATAAGCTAAGTATCTGGAGTTCCCATACACTGGTTACTCTTCTAAGAAAAAAAAAAAACTCTTTATCTTGTACCAGTCTTCTTTTTCTAAAAGATACTTCCAGCTCTCGGATCTCACTGCCTAGTACACAGCATAGCAGCAGCCTTGAAGCACTGCAGAACATCAGAATTGCATAGTCCCAGGTCTCATGGCAGACCCTGTGAATCTGGTACTTTAGTAGTGACTTGTTGGTATGTTTCTAATTCTACTTCTAAAAACCTTTTCTGTTTCATTTGGTTTAAATCCCCCCCTGCTTAACACTGCATTCTATTTACATAACCACTGTATACTATTTACATAACCACTATTAACAAGCACCACCCTCCCTCCTGGGCATTGGTGGTTCAGTGATAGAATTCTTGCCTGCTCCGCCCCCTCTCCTTGTCATACCCTGATTTTCACCAGTCACTTTTCTCTCCACCCTCTCTGCATCGCATCCTGTTCCCACCCTACTGGGCTAGTATATTTATAAAGACAAGATTGTTTGTAGTTAGTTAGTTTAGTTTAGCTTAGCTCGGCTTAGATTGCGCTGACTCCTGCATGAATAAAGAGATACTGCCTACAACCCAGCCATGAGTTCCTGAGTCTCTGTTACCCGCCCGTGAAGCCAGCCCGGAGAAAACAACATTATGGCACCCAATGTGGGGCCGGACCTGCGCAACTCCCAGATAAGTGAAGACTTTGCCTACCTATGCACTATGGTCTTCTCTTCTGCTTACGAAGAGGTTTGCCAAAGCCTCTACTGTTTCATCATGAGACAGTTACTCTGTCTCTGGAACATGTTGCTCTGGGCCACACTTTGTTTCCCTGACCGGGAACTTTGGTTTCTTGTGACCCTAATCATAGAGCTTGGGAGATGCACTGAGATTTCTCCTTGGACTTTCTGGATTCCCTCTCCCATGTTTCCTGAGGAAAAGGACTACATTTTGCTCCGGGCCACAGTTTGGTTCTTTATGACCGTGATCGTAGACCTTGGGATATGCATGGGGATTTCCACTGGGACTTTCTGGACTTCTTCTCGCATGTTTCCCATGGAGAAGGACTACTCTAATTTGAGGAGCGTTCACCAGTACCCTGGCAGTCCCCAAGAATGGAGACACGTGGTTAGTTCTACTCTCCTGATTGGATTCTTTCTTCGATGGGAAGACGCTTTTAAAAGTAGATGCCTGAAGCAATACAGCAGGAACAGTCAGAAGCACCCTAAATGGAATTTTGAAGAGTTTTTTGGACTAGGACACCCTCCGGGGACTCATAATGCTACATGGTGAGATCTGTTTCATAAGAGAGTGATTTGAATGACTGAATTTTTGTATGACATTGACTTAAAAAAAAATGCTGGATGCATCCATGATTTCTAGAGACATCCAGAAACAATCCAAAAAATTGTTTTTTCCCTCCTTTGATTTCTTTTTTTACGTCTTGGCATAAATCTGAAATGTTTAATCCTGAAACGATATGAGTTATGGGCGGGGCAGATAGTGCAATGATTATGTTAATTATTCTCATGCCTGAGGCTTCTACCGTGGTTCTTCTGTTTACCTTTCCACATGTTATTGAGTTTAAACTGTTTAAACAAACCTTAAAATCATACTAAAAAGGACTTCCAATTTTAATGGAGTTATCAATTATAGTAAACTTCTAATCTGCTACAAGTTTTGTTTGACAAGTAAGTGAATTTCAGCTGTTAAGTCTTCACATGAAAAAGCATCTACTCAAATGGAATTCCCGGAAATCCATTTGGACCCCTGTTCTCTGACACCGCCCACAAGATGGAATGACTACAACACACCCCCGGAAACCAATGATGTGACCTGGCACGACCTGAAGAAACAGATTCACAGACTCCAAAGCTCACTCTCTACAGAAAAGCAGAATTCTGGTGGCCGACATTCCCCATCGAGACAGACATGCAGCGTTTCATCCTTTGGCATTTTCTTCTGTGGTCAGCTACTTTGGACTGACATCTCCATCGGACTTACTGGTACACGCTGCTGTGTTTCTCAAAGACTAACTTCAGCCAATTGCCTTGAGACTTTATAGACCATATCCCCTCGCCTGCAGGCTCTGTCCACAGAGGTAGAAAACTTCCCCTCCTTATTAGGTTATGCCCACAGAGGCATGAAGCGCCCCAAGAGGCAAGAGATGCCCACAGAGGCAGGAAACGCCCTTTGAGGCAAGAGATGCCCCCAGAGGCATGAAGTGCTCCCAGAGGCAAGAAATGCCCTTTTGCCTGCTAGGCCTTGCCCTTTGAGGCAAGAAACGTTCCCCTTGGCATCACACTAGTTATTGCTGCTCACCTATTTTGTTTTCCATGTCTTATGCCAGTTCTTTTGAAAACGCCTGTACGATATAGGTTTCTGTTCACCCCACAATCCTGATACTATGGCCATTAGTTAAAAAGAAAGGGGGAATTGTTGGTATGTTTCTAATTCTACTTCTAAAAACCTTTTCTGTTTCACTTGGTTTAAATCCCCCCCTGCTTAACACTGCATTCTATTTACATAACCACTGTATTCTATTTACATAACCACTATTAACAAGCACCACCCTCCCTCCTGGGCATTGGTGGTTCAGTGATAGAATTCTTGCCTGCTCCGCCCCCTCTCCTTGTCATACCCTGATTTTCACCAGTCACTTTTCTCTCCACCCTCTCTGCGTTGCATCCTGTTCCCACCCTACTGGGCTAGTATATTTATAAAGACAAGATTGTTTGTAGTTAGTTAGTTTAGTTTAGCTTAGCTCGGCTTAGATTGCACTGACTCCTGCATGAATAAAGAGATACTGCCTACAACCCAGCCATGAGTCCCCGAGTCTCTGTTACCTGCCCGTGAAGCCAGCCTGGCGAAAACAACAGTGACTGTGCATATTAAAATTATAGAAACATTGTTGGAGGGTTTTTCTTCCCACTTTATCCCCATAAAAATTCAAGGGAGTTGAATAGAAGTTTGTAGTTTTAAATGTACTCTTCTTATCCTATATTCTTGTTGATATTTCCATTTTATAAATAAAAATTTAAAAAGATGTTTGTAGCTGTTGGGAAAATTCCTAACAGAGTATTTTCATGGTGGGGGGTATGCTTTTTATTTTTCTATTACTTTTTCATTTATATCCAGATGGGGCTATAATTCCCTTTGATAAGCAAGACAACCATCTAATGTCCCTCCAAAGATTGGGAATTTACATCTTTTTGTATTAACATGGCTAGATGACAGTGTCCAGACCAAACAGTAGTCTAGAAGCTACTGAGAAGGTATCACTATCACTTTTTTTTGTTGTTGCCTCTAGGGTTACCATTGGGGTTTGGTGCTGGCACTATAAATCTCCTGTTCCTAGTGGTCATCTTTCCTTTTATTTTCTTTTTCTTTTTTTTTAATTAGGACTGGGAGAAATTAAGAGAGGACAGAGAGATAGAGAGAAAGATAGACACCTGCAGACCTGTTTTACCACTCGTGAAGTGGACCCCATTATGTGTACCTAACTGGGTATACCACGCACACACACATTTAAAAAAATGTGATTAACATTGAAATCAGTAGGCTAAGTACAGCAAATTACTCTCGTCATGTGTGTGGGCTTCATCCAATCAACTGAAGGCCGTAAAAGGGAAAAGGAAAGGCCCCTCTAAGGGGAAAAAGAAAAGGAATTCTGTTTCTAGTATTCAGACTCAAAACTGCAACGTCATTTCTTCCTTATGTCATACCAACAGTCTACCAATATTCCACACTACCCTGAAAATCTTAGTTGTATTAGTCCCCACAACTGTAAGATACATCTTTCTTCACATGTGTATGTAAGATGCATTTGTATGTACACACACACACACACACACACACACACACACACACTGGCTTTGCTTACCTGGGAATTCCTAAAACTCACAAGAATTGTGTAATTTATTATAAGTGGCAGTTTAATTTGGGTGTTAGAGTAAGTAAATAAAATTGTTTTGCCATAATGTAAGTGGCTTAATAATATTAACAACAAGACAATGTTGACTATGATTGCTACCAGGAACCCAATTAGACAGTATATAACTGTTTATGAAAATAGGGTTCCAAGCTCATGCTAAAAATACTTGAATTATATTGTGGTCACTGCTGGGGGCATGCAAGGTCACATCCAAAGGCAGGTCCAAGCCTCAGTAAACATCTCTTAGAATCAGAAATCTCCCCATACTCTGACTCCTTGATTTATCTATAACGCCTTAGTGAAAACTGATTTTAGCTGATCTGTAACCTCTGAGAAACTTCCACTTTGCAACTCAAATCAAGATTCCAGGCAGTGCCAAAATGTGCCATGGATGAAATAAAAACACACTAAGGGTCATAATGAGGAATGGAGCTTTTATTCCCCCCCTCTTGAAACCAGTAAAAAAAAAAAATCAGTTATAAATCACCAGTAATTGTCCTGGCACTGATACAAAATCATGATAAACTAGCTTCCCAATTATTAAGCCATAGTACGGTATCAACTTCACTCAAGGGCTAATTCCCAATGTAATCGCTGCATTATTACTTTGGGGAAAAAATCCCATAATTATTGCATTGGTGCCGAAACCACTCATTTGTAACCAGCCCCAGTTAGACAAAGAGAATGCAGTGCTTTGGGGGCAATGGCTCCTCTCCTAGGGAAACTTCTAACTAGAGCTTGGTCACCAACCTAACCTGTACCCTTTCTCATGTGTATACTGCCTCCTGAGTGTGGTCCCAAAAACTGGCAGGATTCTGGAAACACCGATGGCACTACCTTAAGAAGCTTTTTGGCACCTCTGACTCCATGGAGCTTGGTTCTGCACCTCTTGAACATTTCATGAGAAGGCACATGTCAATTTGAACGTTAATTTGCACTGTAAGCATTTTATGATCTAAAGTCACTCAGTACAGCTGCCATCGGAAATAGCAGCCAGTGGCAAGAGTTTTCTTTCTTTCTTTTTTAATTTTTAACACCAGACCACCAAGCAGAAGTTATGCAGTCAACCATGGCCAGACACCCCTGTCCCCACACACTAGGGGGTCCCTGCCTGCCTGTGCACACCACCATCCCCCAAAACCTGTTGAGGCTGTTGAAGGAAGGACCCTGCTTATGATTCATACATATGGCTTCCAAGAAAAATGCAGACATTGAGTCAACATTCATTTTCCAAAGGGAAGGAGTGGGCAGTGGGGGAGAGGCGGGGAAATCACCGTGGTCCATCTGGGTAAAATCCCATTAACTCAGGTCCACGTGGGAATCCTAAAATGAACTGCTGTTCAATTGCACTTGCCCAGGCTTTGAACAGACCTCTGAAATGCTTGGTAGCAGTGCACTATTGTCTAATAAGTGTATATTATTCCATAGCCTTTATTTCCTCCTCGGCATAATGGGGACCATTCTGGTATCAAATGGAATGATGAATAATAATACCGAACATCTGGTTTATAAAATACCAACTTGCTTAACAGATTGACTGCTTCCTGTCAGCTCCCCAAGTCAGTCCTGCATGTGGGCTCCTATGAATATGCATTTGGACTCCTGCGTGAGGAACATGCAGCAATGCCAGGCCTCGATCCCCAAATGCTCAGTTCATTTCCCACCAAGGGCGCAGCTTCAGGGTGTGGCCCCAGATAGGGTGACAGCAGTTGGTCTGCGGTAGACCCATGATACTGCTGGCTTCATTGCTATTCATGGACTTCCTTGATGAATGTTTCTGGAGCCTCATATATCTTCCAAGTTCCATGCCATCAAGGCCTTACCTCCAAGGAAGCCAGGCCAACAAGAGAAGGCAGCAAAGCTAATGACACAAAAGGTAGTCTGGCCTCTCCAGAACCAGCCTGTGCCAAGTAGAGTACTTTCTGAAAACCAGCCCAGCACACCTGAAATGAACTGCCATAGACCAGTTTCATCCAATGACCTTACACTAAGGATATCAATGGGACAAGGTAGTGGGAAACCTTCACCATTCCTTGCTTTCATTTGTAGATGCCACTGCTTCTGTTAGAGAAAGCTTCTTCAGACCTTCCAATTGCATGGTTCTAGATGCTATCCTTTCCCATCCTGCACCTGTGGCTCTACAGCCACTCCGGGCTGAGCCAAATATCTGTGTACACACACACACACACACACACACACACACACACACACACACACACACATCATGCTGATTGGCACATCATTCAAAATCAATTACCTCAAGATTTTCTTTTTCCCTAACTAGAGCTAACTGGAAAAACTAATTTCCTTTGGGAAATTTACCTTAGAAGGCAAGCCTGATGATGAAGTTCCATCCCCACAGAAAAGCAACTTAGAGAAAAGAGAAAGTAACTTAAAGTGTGAAGGCAGAGAAAAAGAGAGGGGCTGAGAAATGAGATAGAGAAAGAGAGAGAGAAAGAGATAAGGGGAAGAAGCAGAAAGGGAAGCAGTAAGACCAATGGGGTGGATGGTCTCAGTTCCTAGATGCCTTCATCCTTAAGATAAACTCAATCCATACTTTTTTCATTGCCAGGTTATTCCAGGCAACCAGTTGTTTTCTTTCTGCCCTGATGATGGATAGGGTTTGTGAGCATGGACTGGAGTTGTGATCCTGTTAAAAGAAGAGCTTGGACTGTAGAGATAGCTCACTGGATAGGGTGGATATCTTTCCATGCATGTCTCCCCAGGTTCAAGGCCCTCAGTGTCTACTCCACTTCTATTTATATCTCTGTCTCCTTGGATGATGAAAGCAGCTCAGAAATAGTAGGGTTGTGCACATGTGAGATCCTGGCTCTGGAAAATAAATTTTAAAAAGAATAGCTTGACTGTGGCTGTTGTGACAGTGAGGTTACACATGTGAAAGTGCCTCTAGATGTCTACTAAGGTGGCCTGAAGTGCCATGTATAACCCATGCTTGGGTTGTCATAGAAGACACATTTGTTGGTCAGAAAGATCAAAGGGAAAAACAAGACTCCAAGGCCACATATTGAATGACAATAGACAAAAATTTGGGAAGTGACAGTGCTTTATCATAAAGTCACTGCCATCAGAAATTTGTGCAAAACCTTTATAATGAACAATCAGATGGCTTCTTTGAGCAAAGGACCTGAGTAAGAAGTCACAGAAGCAGAGTCTAATTTGGACTATAATGGGGTAGAGACACAAGGATCCACAGAGACAGAAGTCAGGAATTGGGGGCCAGGCAGTGTTCCATGAAGTTAAGCACACATATTATGGTGTGCAAGTCCCCTGATTTGAGAACCTGCTTCCTGCCTGCAGAGGGGAAATGCTTCACAAGCAGTGAAGCAAGACTGCAGGTGTATAACTTTCTATCCCCTCATAATCTCCCCCTCCCCTATTACTCTCTCTGTCCTATCAAATAAAATAGGAAGAAACAAAGAAGGCCACTGGGAGTGGGAGATTCATAGTTCTGGCACCAAATCCCCAGAGATAACCCTGTTTGCAATAAGAGGAGAAATCCTATGGTTTTGTCAATATTTCCTGTTTATAAATAAAAAAAAGAGAGGAGGGGAAGAGGGGAGAAGGGGAAAAAAATGGAGGGGCTAAGGGGAAAAGGGGAGAGAAAAAGAAGGAGGAAGAGGAGGTAGAAGGGGAAGAGGAGAAGGAGAAGCAGCAGCAGCAGCAGCAGCAGCAGCCAGGAAGTGAGACACTGCAGGCAGTCCAGGGCCCCAGCAGTCTGGGGTTGGTTGGCTCTGGTGCTGCTTGGATAGATTACTCCATTGTAACAAGATATCAGCTATGCTTCCTGCTTCTGAACTCCCACTGTTGAAGGTCCATCAAGGTGAGTACCAAACTCTGAGAAAGCATGTGAGCAGGATGCTTGATCCTAAGCAGGCACTGGGGAGAGTGAAGGGTGGCACCTGACAGAGCTTTAGAGGACTGCCAGTGGTGTTTGCAGTAGAGTACTCAACAGACCTGCTTGGCACTGGGGACTTCACCTCACATTCCAGGTTGAGGCTGTGGCCAAATAAGGAGTCCCTTCTGGAAGAGAGTAGCTCAAAGCCAGGAACAAAGGTCAACTAACTCTCCTCACACGCATTTCTTTTCTGGTCCTCTCATATTTGTATACTTTTTCTTATAAAAGTCAATTAACATTGCCACTGTTAGTAGAATATTAATCTGTTATGTGTGTGTATACATATTTGGGAATACAGAACTATGTTTCTGCGGCTTTACTTCCAACACTTGGGAGCAACATAATCTGCATCCCATGAAAGGACACTGCCGCCATCTAGTGGTGCTCATCATAAATTACAGGCACAAAGTCCTGGGAAAGAAGACATTTTCAAAGTATGAGTTTTGCCAATAAAAACATATTTAGTTTCAGCCATTTTGCTCCAAAGGACACAATATCATCTTTTTTGATTCCTGGAAGTTATTCTATATAGTATATATCCCATAACTTCTTTATTCAGTCATCTGTCGATTTAGAAACTGAAGGTGAAGGGAGTCGGGCAGTAGCACAGAGGGTTAAGCACAGGTGGTGCAAAGCGCAAGGAGGGGCGTAAGGATCCTGGTTGGAGCCCTGACTCCCCACCTGCAGGGGAGTCCCTTCACAAGCGGTGAAGCAGGTCTGTAGGTGTCTATCTTTCTCTTCCTCTCTCTGTCTTCTCCCATCTCTCTCTGTCCTATCCAACAGCGATGACAACAATAATAATAACTACAACAATAAAATAACAAGGGCAACAAAAGGGAGTAAATAAATAAATAAAAATAATTTTTTAAAAAAGAAACTGAAGGTGATATCCTTAGTGAAATAAGAGATGAAAGACTGAATGGTTTCACTCACACATGGAATCTACAGAACTTAAACACTTGAACTTGCAAGAAATGAAAACAAAAATTAGAAGCAAACAAACAGTTTTGAAGACTTTGGGGGGGTAGGCAGTGGCGCACCTGGTTAAGTGCACACACTACAGTGAGCAAGGACCAAGGTTCAAGCCCCTGGTTCCCACATCCAGGGGGAAAGCTTCATGAGTAGTGAAGCAGGACTGCAGGTATTTCTCTGTTTCCCTCCCCCTCAATTTCCTTCTCCCTTTCAATTTCTCTGTGTCTCTATCCAATAATAAATTTAAAAAATTTTAAAAAGAATAATTTTACTAGTTTAAAAGCTCTTAATATGAAGGACTATAAAATACTGATAATGTAATACAACATATTTATCCCAGAATATAAATTTTTACCCTAAGAGCATCCATGTCAAAGTGTTACCACAGTTTGTTTAATAGAACAAGCAATTGCATCTTTATGCAAAACAGGATTTAAAAAATAGAAGTATTTATTTGTAGACATCAATAGACATTGTAAACATATGCTATTGGGTAGTCTAAGGGGATGTCCTTCCTAGTAAGTTTCAGTCATATAGGAAAAAGACAAATAAATTGCTCAGTGGTGATTCAAGAACATTTTATTGACTATCTATTCCTGTCCCAAGCCACTCTTCTTTCCTTTCTCACATCAAAATGGTTTCTTAAGCTAATGAATAAAATTTTATATTTGTATAAATGTATAAATCTTCTTGTTTAAAACTAGCCACTGTTTAAATAGCCCACAAATTTCATGATTTTCACTACCAGCTGTGCAGTTCTAAATAACATGGGAGTAAAATTCAGAGTCAGATGATGTTCACATTAGCCAAGCAGATGATGCTAATACTGTGTTCCTTGATCAGGCATAAAATGCCCCACCCAGGACTTGTTTTCCACAGTTCAGTGTGCATCACCAGTGTGTGCCCTGCATCATCACCAGAGGATCTGTCTCCAGAGATAAGGAGCTTCTAACTATAGCCCAAGCACAAAGTCAAAACAGATCATCAAATATGGTTCTCACTAGACACTTTCACTCATATTTGTTTCCAGTACAGAGGATAAGGGATGAAGTGAGGGTGCAAGGGACAAGAGGTTTGGGGGAGAGGAAGTGGGCAGATATTGCAAGTGGGTGAGTATACAGACTCTGGGTCTGGAATAAAAGATCGGTGCAGCTTTTTCCCTACCCTGTGGAGTCATGTACCCCTTTCCAGATCTATTTTTCACTGCTGGTCTCCGTGGTATTTTCACCAAGTGATTTGCACAAAGTGTTCTTCTGATAACTTTCTGCCACCCATCATTCTACCCCCTTGGGGTAAGGAAACTGGAGCTCATGAGTGTCATCTGTTCTCATCCTGTCCACGTGAGACCCAGAGATGGTCCTTGGGTGTTTCCAGGTCATTGGTAAATGTAAGCTCACAGAAAAGGTGGGGACTAGGGGCTTGAACCTGGGTACTTATGCCTGGTAATGTGAGAGCTCAACCAGATGCAACACCAATAATATTATTATACTCAATATTATTATACTCAATCAAAGAACTAACTCAGCGTAAGCACTGAGAAAAATCTGTCTTCTATGACGTTACTCAGATGAATGAATTTCCTTGAGAAATCTAGATAAGGGTGGTCCAGGAGATGGTACAGTGTATAAAGCATTAGATTCTCAAGTATGAGATCCTAAGTTCAATCCCCAGCACCACATGTATCAGTGATGTCTCATTCTTTCTCTCTCTCCTCCTATCTTTCTCATTAATAAATAAATAAAATATCTTCTAAAAAAATCTAGATAGGGGTCAGGTAGGGCACACCCCATAGAGAGCATATTTTACCATATGCAGAGACCAGCATTTAAGCCTCTAATCCCCACCTCCTAGGAAGAAGCTTCAAAGCACCGGAGCAATGCTGCAGGTGTCTTTTTTCTCTCTTCATTTCTCTCTCCCTCTTTTTCTCTGCTTATTTCTCTGTCTCTGTGAAAAAAGGGGGCGGGGCACTGCCACCATAAACAATGGAATTATCATGCAGGTACTGAGTCCCAGCAATAACCCTGGTGGCAAACAAACTAGGCAAATTAAGAACACCAACCATTGTCTAGACTCTTATTTTGCAACTAGCACTTTTCAACTTTTCTATAAGATGTCTGACCCCTAAATAAGATAAGGCATCATTAGGAGCATAGCAGTGGAGAATAAGAATAAAAAAATGTAAACTTTCAAGTAACTTGGCTCCTTGCTTTGCATTTGATTGTCTTCTGGACTGTAAGCTTTTAAGGGTGTGGCCCAGATGTCATATTATTTTCAGACAAGAAATTTTCCCTTTTTACTGAGTCATTGCTATTTGAACATCCTGACTTCTTAAGAGACATTATTTTTTAAAGTTGTCTAAATGTAAAAGTAAACAGGTATCCTTCTTTGGACAGTAACAGCAGCTTGTATGGATTAAATTATTGAATGTCCTTTCTCCTTTTAATAACCCAAAGATAATTTTGTGGGCGATAATGTTGAAACATCACTATGAGAATCCCAAAGTGCTTTTTCTTCTAACAAAGTTATTATTCAAGCAAAGTTGTGTTCTGCTTCCTTTTTTTTTTTTCTTTTCTAGTGTTTCTAAGATGGCAGTGATCAAATCAGGGGACTTGTTTTGTAAATAAGCATCTAGAGAGAGGGCACATATCTGTAGCACAGGTAAGAGAATATCACATATTATTTTATCAGAAAGCTCTTTTAGGAAACTGCATTCTTTGTTTACTAGAGCATAGCATGGTTATTTTTCTAAGAATGCTCCCAAATTAATGAATGACCAGAGGACAATAGATTTTGACCAGTTTTCATAAAATATGATGAATATCTATGACACGTAACTGACACTTCCAGTACAGCTGAACATTTACATTTTCACAAACGTAGTTTAGACACTTCCCAAATAGATGCTTAAAAACACAGCCAACTGTCTGAGCTTTGGGGCCCTGGGACAAAACTTTCCCCCTGTTTAAAGACCCCCTGAAATGCTGCTTCCTCCATAAAAATCTTCCCTAACAAAGTGGAAATGGGAACCAGATGTTCTCAAACCTCACTACAAAGATAATCATATTTACTCTACAACCTAAGATACCATCTAGGACCAAAACTGTGCAAACCATTAATACAGAAAAGTCACTAAGCACTGTGACTAGAAGAAAAGCTAAGTATTCTGGAAAACCCATGAACGCCAAGGAAAGAAGCAAGGAGCAAATCCACTTTTTATCCATAGCATTTAACACAGAACCTACTGCCTAGGAAAGAGCTCAGCAAATGATCCTTGGGTGGATTTATTCCAATGCTGCCCTTTTATTCATTCTATAAATGAGCCCCAGACAGGAAAAGGAGTCACAGAGACTTAGGACCAGAATCTGATTAAGACTCTGTAACTAACTTTGTCTTTTATGTCCTATGCCCCACTTTCTGTTATGGATCCTGAACTTCCTGTCTCTGTGCATTGTGCTAGCAACAATGTGGTCAGATTTGGTGTAAGGAGATTCTACAAGTTGGTACTTCTGTGTTGCCACTACTCCCACACCTATGGACATTTAATTTTTGACAAGGGGACCCAAAATATTAAATGGAGAAAGAAAAGAGAGCCTCTTCAACAGATGGTGCTGGGAAAGTTCGGTTGAAATATGCTGTCACTACTAATAGGGACAGAAAGTTTATGATGGCCAGCTAGTGTCACAGAGGTAAAAAAATAAATAAATAAAAAATAAATAAAACAAAACAAAACATCTTAACAGTTTAATACCATGACTTCCTGGAAAGCAGTAAAAAGAAGAGAAAGGAGCCACAGAAGTAGAGAGACCTCAATTAACTATCCAGAGGGTTACTCAAGTGTGCTGAGTAAGTTACATTTATCCATAGTTCTACTTTTCCATTCTTTCTTCTGTCCACCCACCCATCCATTTCTATTTACAAATACAGGTTGCTATTATCAAATAATACATTAAGTATTTAAATATACTGCCTTCTTTCTGATCCTGCTAAATGTCTCTGCCCATTTTACAAGTGCAAACACTGAAGATAAAAGAGCAAAGTACCTTGATCCAGGCCACAGAGGACAACAGGGAGGGGAGTGGGCCTTACTCCTCCTTATCTTTGGGCTCATAACAAATCACTGTGCCCTCAGACTCTTCTTTTGCTTTTTCTTTTTTTGAAGTACAAAGGCAAATTCCATGTTTTACACCTTACGGAAGCAAGAGTGAGGTGAAAGAGACAACTAAATAATCCCTAGAAGAGGAACTCTCCACCCAGAGTCCTTGAGAGGACTGAGTAGAATTAAAATGTAAAGAGTTGGGGCCTGGTGGGTGGCGCACCTGGTTGAGTGCACATGTCGCAGTGCAATAGGACCCGAGTTTGAGCCCCCAGTCCCCACCTGCGGGGGGGGGGGGGGGAAGGAAGCTTCATGAGTGGTGAAGCAGGGTTGCAAGTGTCTCTCTGTCCTTCTCCCTATCTCCCCCTTCCCTCTCCATTTCTGGCTGTCTCTATCCAATAAATAAATAAATAAATATTTTTAAAAAGTAAAGAGGCTACTGCAGTGCCTGACACATTCAGCAAGTACAACTGATCTTCCAAGGATCACTTTAGACTAGAGAGAGCTCATAAGCCTCTCTGAAATATACCTGCTGCTCTTCAAAATTTAAACTTCACCAGCTGAGTTACATAAATATAATTTTAACTCATTTCACCTTCATCACATGATAGAACATCTTGACTTTAGTCACTGAACAATATGCTTCAGAAAGTAACTGTGGAGTGGATGTTCACTGCAAGTGTAAATGTGTAACCAAGTTAGGAAGGATACAGTTTGGGAAGGGAGTACTTAGGGGAGAAGGAGTTAGTAGAAGAATGGTCAGATGTTTTGGGTGCAGCCAATCTCCAAATCCTCTAAATGTGCCTCAGGTCTGGACAAACATTCAGAATGAGTCCAATCCAGGGACACAGGGCTCATGACTCAGCAAGTGGTTCAACTCCATGAGTCATTTCTGGAAAAAGAAAATCCATACCATGGCATTAGTCTTTTGTCTGACTTTTTTTTATCCCTCATGAAACTAGGTTGGGTTTTTCAAAATCTTTCTAGTTAATTGGAAGGGATAAACATCCAGTTTTCTGCTTTGAACTTCTTAGTAGCTTTGCATGATTGCACAACTGCTCCAGCTTTTCCCCAAAGGGTCATCTCAGTTGAATCCTTTGGCATGGGATGTCGGGAAGTTCTCACAGATCCATCTCTCCAGTTTTCATAGAATTGGGCTACATTTGGGTTTGTAAGGATTATACATCCATTAATTGAGGGTTTGACCAGTGAATAACATGAGTGGGAAAAGGATCGAACAGCTACACTATGACTAAACCAACAAATATGCAACTTTGTTTTACTAAGGAAAACTAAAAAGGTGGTTGCTTCGTTAAAATGGCCAATTTTCAAATTTAAATGTGCAGAAACAATATGGGCAGACAAATTCTGTTGACAAAAGTTACTGTTGCTTGTATCAAAATAATATGCCTAAAACAATAAGGGCAACAAAAGGAAACAAATAAATGTTTAAAAAATAATATGCCTTGAAAAAATAAAGAAAGAAAAGTCTACTCCTATGAATATACTGTGTGTTTGTGTGTTTGCTTGTTTTCTTTTGAGTAAATAATGATATGCAACTACTGTATCTACCTCACAGGAAATCCCCTCCTGTAAGAAACTATGAAGTCAAGTGAAAAATTATCAGTGGTGATTTAGTACAGATTTCACTTAGAGTCATACTTTGACACAGACTTAGTTTTCAAACTTGTTATTGAATTGCATTGGTTTTGGGTTAGCCATGTGTTAGGAACGGCATTCTGATGTGCTTCCTCTTCAAATTAATAGATAATACAGTTATAAAACTACTCATTTCTGATTCGTCCACATGTTCTGGGTTGCCTAATTCTTTGCTTAATTAAGAGATTCTATGAAGTTATCTTGACAATGAACTTGACTAAGATCTTGACCAATGAAGCATAAATTCATATGCTACATTTTTTCAGGAAACATACAACATGTCAAGTGATGGCTACTGTGTTCTAAGTTTTTTCTGTAAATACAGAAGGGATCTCAATATGGCAACCAATTTTGTGATCTTAAGTTTTCCTTAGAATCTGTAGAAATGACATACAAAACTATATACAGGAGGGAGGAAATCTGAGTTCCCAAAATGTCCTGTCCAGGAGGACCTAGGCTGAATGTGATCTATGTTGACTTTAAGACTAGGCTATTCCAATTCACTGAGATTTTAGAACAAATTTTACTCAATGTTCTATCTTCTTTTTTATATGGAAAGAAGAAGGTTTATATTTATATAATTATTTGGAGATATAAACTAGTGTAATAAAACAATTTTAATTCCTTTGTTTTGACTCATATATGTCTGATTTTCAAAAGGACATCAGTGTTTCACAACCATGTCTGCTCAGTTGGTATCACATTCATGTCTATTAAACATGATATAAATATATTAGCATTATCAGTATGAGTTTTGCTCCTGCCACAGTCAACCTCACCTCTAGTAGGGTAATTCATGGTGGAGGGACTCTAGCAAGAATTATTCACACACTTCTCAGGAAACTCCTACACAAGGAATGCTTCCCAGCCACTTATGACATTAAGAAAATCAGGGTTCATGGTGACAGTGCCCTGGGTCTGAAGTTATAAAGGAGGGTTTTCAGGGGGAAATGTCAACCTCACATCCCATCCATCTAGTACTGAAGGTGGTCTTCAGAAATGTCCATTTTTTCTGTCCACAAGAGTGAACACCTTTCATTCTCCACATATGAAGGACTGTGCACTCTCCACATAGCAACTTTATCCAGTGCCATTCACACCAGCTCTTCTCCCACTTTTAAGTCAAGGTAACCCTTCTTTCAACCTGCCCTGCATAGAGGCATAAGCAGCACACTCGATACTTCCAACTGAGAGATGCAGGGAGTGAAGGTAGGTGACCCTAAGGATCTGAACTCATCCTCTACCACTTGATGGATTTCTCAGGGTCAGGTCAATATTGCTTTATGCTTCTGACATGGGTTATATTTAAGCTAAAAATCAAATACGGTCTCTGCTAGGAAATAAAGCTGATCAATAAACAAAGGTGGATTTTAAATGTGTCCTATGCAAGAACACCTGTCATTTATAAAACAACATCCTTCTAATTGGAACTGTCTATACTAAGAATCAAAGTATTGTGACTGTGTGTTTCCACAGTTGAGTCTCAATTTCCCACTTTTTTGTTTATTTATTTCTAGAAAGAATAGGGCTTGGCAGACAACTGTTGACTAACTATTGTTAGTAATCCCACTAAATGTTTTATAATTAATGAATTTGGATACAAATATAATTAATTATTTATAAAATGATACAGGTCCATTGTACAAAATTTGAAAAGTAGCATTAAGAATTAAAAAAATAATAATGATATGGGTGGGGGGTAGATAGAATAATGGTTATGCAAAGATACTCTCATACCTGAGGCTCTGAAGTCTCAGGTTCAATCCCCCTCACCATCATAAGCCAGAGATAAGCAGTGCTCTGGTAAAAAAAAGTGAAGGAGGAGGAGGAGAAGAAAAAGAAGGAAGAGAAGAAGAAAAAGGAAAAGGAGAAAAGGGAGGAGGAGAAGGAGGAGAAGGAGGAAGAACAGCTAAATATTTATTCTGCTAATACTAGGGCATATGTAGTATTGAAGATGTTCATATATTTTTCCAATAATTTTTGTATATATGCATGTATGTGTATATATACACAAAGTAAGAACATAACACACATAGAATTTTATATTTTGATTGAAAAAATGAGAAAAATGAATTTTTGTGACCATCTCTAGGATTTCATTACTCTGGGATTTTTCTCAGATAGAAAGGCAGGGGCAGAGAGAAAAGGCATGAAACCACAGCAATGAAGCTTCCTTCAACATGGTAGGGACTAGGCTCTAACCTGGGTTGCAAACATTACAAAGCAGCACACTATCCAAGTGAGATTTTTTTGATGGACCAGAATTTTTTTTACATTATTAAATAATATTTTGATCCATAATTTTGTAATGACTTCTTAACATCCTGTCTATGGGACTGTTAGTAATTTTTTATCCTACTTTCCTATTCTGGGTATTTTGACTCTTCTTTTCCTCATTATAAATAAAACTGCATACCACTGACCAATATAGACTAAACTTTCCAAAAAAAAGAAGTATTGTTCACAGCATGATGTGAGTTCTTGATAAATGTTTTTACTAATTTTAATGTCTAATGTTATGGCAGTTAAAAACATGTAAACAAAGAACTTCCACTTTTTCCATATGAAATTGAATCCCTATGGTCAGTTAACCTGATTTTTCCCCTCATAAAACAGTACCTAAATGATACAAAAATTCAAATATATAAGAAACATATAAATTCTTTTTCTAAGACACATTATGAAGTTGTTTAATAATTATTATCATAAATAATATTAGAAGAGATTCAAACATCCTGCTCCCAAAAGGTGTTCTCTAGTCTAGAGAACTAGCTTCAGCTAGTCTCCATGTTCTTCTTTGGGTCACCTCACTACTGAGAAGCCAAGCACTTTAAATTCCAGGGTTTTGCCTGCATCAACTTACATTCCTGTGGTAATTGATAATCAGAAATCTCATTCAATCTCATTTAACTGGATTTTGAAGAGAAGAGTGTTCTCACACATTTGGTACATACTACACAATGCAGCCAGGAGAGACAAGGCCCTCATCCCTGACAGGCAGTGATGCTACTTTACAGTACCAATGGGAGGCAGGAGGAAACTCTCCTTTGTCCAGTCACAGTCCAAACAATGAGAAAAGACCATAGCCCAGTAAATGAAAAACTACTACCCTTTCAACTCCCAGTTTCTGCCAATGAACTCTCAATCTTTAACAGCACCCCCCACACACACACTACGAAAGAACTCTCTCTTGATGCGGGATGCGGGATGTGTGCAGGTGAGATCACATATTATGAACTGCTTTTCATTGTTGTTTCTGAGTATACCCACTTTGCTGGTGAAATAGCTGGTTGTTCATTTGTCTGCTGTCAAAAGAGTCTCAAACACGAGAACTGGGAAGGGACATGGGAAGGAGATTGCCCAAGACTCATATGGGTATGAAATTTGCAGTTTACCTTCCTTTCTCAGTACAGATATACTCAAATCTTCACCAGAGACACAACAATCTACTTCTGTGATTATCATTGTTTAAGCAATATGTTTTAACTCAAATGTTCATAGAGTTCTACGTGCAGCACGGCCATGGGAAGAAATGATATAATTGAACTTAACTCTGGTTTCTATCTCCTGTACCTTCTTTACAAAATAAATCTAGTAATGTAAGCTGTAGCCCATTTTGTTGCTATCAATATTCAGGCACTTAGTACAGTCAATACTTAGCAGGCCCAGCTTGGGATATGAAAGATGTAAAAATATGTTCTTATAAAACAGTAAATGAGAAGTAAGGAAAAAAGGTTATCCAAACAAGCTATAACAGTTTACACACAAATCAAGTAAAGGTAAAAACAAATGAGTCATAAACCAGAACCAAATGTAAACAGTTATCACCTCTCATTTTTGCACTTTATTTGCATTGATTTGGCTGATTATATAACTGTAATGAAACATTAAAATTCCTAGATCAGTCCTGAGAATACAGCAGCTTTGAGAACTTTCACTTTTCTATGTTCAGTGACAGTTAATTCAACATTTCAACATACAGAAATTAAATGAGGCGAAGAATGATAAATGATGTCCCACAATAGCTCAAATCTGATTACACTGAGATAAGAGCAGGCCAAATTCTACATATACAAATTAGTACCTAAAAGAACAAGGCAGAGAGAAGGAGAACAGACTTCAGATAAACTTGAATGCATTTTGCCTCCTAAATATACAAACAAGGAAAAAAAGAAAAGGTGAAGTACAGGAACCCACTTACATAGAGGGGGGATAAAGTAACAAAACAACCCCTTCTATAAGAAAAAAAAATCAAACTCCATTTAAGAAGCTAATTTATGCACTCCTGAGTCCACATGCAAGTTAAGCAGCACAGAATATCACAGCAGGCGTAGAACAACAGATCTTGAACCCCCGCTGTGCTTGTTCAAGAAGGCAAGTTCAGCTATTCCTAACAGGAAACAAAACAGGAGACTGGGCTATTAAACAGGGATCTTATTTTTGCCATAAGGTGCAGCCCTAAATGCATCAGTTGCTGCTCCAAACAGGATTAGAGATGTGGTTTTCTTTAACTATGGTTTGGAGAAAAATGCTTATGCCTGCTCAGAATTCTCAGGCTGAGATTAATATAGTGCCAGGCAGAACAGAGCACACCTACAAAAACTCCAAGGAAATGGCTTTGACAAACTCCCAGGCTGTGGGAAGGCAACACACAGTGAAGGGAAGGGAGTAGGAGGGTGTGGAAAAGTTAACTTATATAAACAGTCAAATTTGGAATTCCCCAAAGAACCCTTCTGTCTTTAAAAATTTCAGGCTCCACTCTGCAGTGATTAAATTAATCATGCGATGAACAACTGATGTTTATTTTCTATAGCCAGAAATTACTTGAATGAACATGCAGTTTGAGCAACGGCCTACTTTTTGCCATGTACGTATGACGATTGAATATACATTTGCAAATGTCTTTGGGTAATTCTGTTGTTATAAATATAAAATGGGATCTCCCAGATAGGATTTCCCCCCCCCCCCCCCAGAAATCAGAATACCATGAAGGAAAAAAGGCAAACCTTTTTCACAGATGGATTTTTCCTCACTGTTGAACTCAAGACTAACAGTCTACTTAGAAAAATGGATTCAATTTCCACTTAAAAGAACAGATTTGTAATGGCTTGAAGGCATGGGATCCTACTGCTACATTTTTATCCCCACTAGAGTTATTACTGGAGCTCGTTGCCTGTGGTCATTTCCCCCTCCTTTTTCTCTGGTAGAAGGAGAGAGAGAGAGAGAAGAGGAAAATGGAGGAGGAGAGACACCTTCAGCACCACAGCGCAGGAAGCTTCACCCCTGTGAGGACCAGGAGTTTGAACCTGGGTATTCTTTGTGGCAATGTGTGTTCTTTACAAGATGAACCACCATCTGGCCCTTGTTATATGACTTTTATTTATTTACTTATTTATTTATTACCAGAAAACTATCAGCTCTGGTTTATAGTAGAGCATGGGACTAAATACAGGACTTCAGAGCCTCAGGCATGATAGTCTCTGCATAACCATTGTGCTATCTACCCCTGCCCATTGCATGACTTTTAATTATGATTTCAAAAACTGCCTATGTATTTGGTGAAAATATTAAGCATCTGCCCCAATGTTACAGCAAAGGATGAAATTCATAATTGTATTTATTATCTTGGAGGTGCTTATAATTACAGGTTTCTTTTTCCTTCTTTGCAAATTATTGTTTTAGAAAATAGAAATGCAGCCCCGCCGCCGCCACAGGGGCGCAGACGGCAGGTGTCGCCGCCCATCCGTCTGCGGGGGGAGAGAACCGCAGCCACGGTGTTGTCCACAGGCTGAGTGGCCGCTGCCTGACACTGAGCTCTGCTACAGGACCACAGAGTGGTGGGGGGGGGGGGAAGAAAATAAAAATGCTAAGAGAAGTTGTAGGAGATAATAATTAAAAAATACAGGCTGGGTGGTGGCACACCTGGTTGAGCACACATGTTACAATGCGAAAAGACCCACGTTCGAGCCCCTGGTCCCCACCTACAGGGGAAAAGCTTTGTAAGTGGTGAAGCAGGTGTTTCTCTTTCTCTCTCTCTCTCTATCTCTCCCTACACTCTTAATTTCTGGATGTCTATATCCAATAAAGATAATAAAAAAAAATTTAAGGCACTTACCACACACACACAAATATAGCCATGCAAGAAATAACTTACAGCCGGCAATCATTAATGACTGATACACAAAAGAAGGACACCCAAATGGGACATTTTTAGTTGTAGATCAACTGGGAGATTAAAATAAGCATGTTTACAGAGAAATAATCATCTAAAAGATTTATAGGAAAAAAAAAACAGTTGAAGATGATACAAAGAGAAGTTCCAACAAAAACACAGCACAAATGCAGACACCATATGGCCCAACATACGCACTCATGACCTCATGTGAGAAGCAGGCCAAACACAAAGACATAACTGCTGGAGATGCCTCCCTCTTAACCCCAAACAACAAATTCTGGGGCTTGGAAGGGGCTCATTAGAATCAAGTCTGTGGGTTCAAGCCCCAGTTCTCTACCTGCAAGGTGAAATCTTCATAAGCAGTGAAGCAGTGCTGCAGGTATCTCTCTTTCTCATTCCCTTTTGATCCTCCTCCCTTAATCTCAGTTTCTCTCTACTTCTACTCAATAAATAATAAATAAACATGAATATATTGAAAGTAAAATTATTTTTTTAAATGATTCATATCCATGGATGGGCAATATCTAATACTTTGGGATGAAATCTTTCAAAACACTTATTCCTGAAAGCCTCTTCTTTGTTGGGTTTTCAAGTCCAATTTCTATTTATTGCATTTTATTTATTTATTTATTTACTTGCTTACTTATTTATTTATTTATTTTCCCCAGAGGACTGCTAAGCTCTGGCTTATGGTGGTACTGGGGATTGAAGCTGGGATGTTTGGTGCCTCAGCCATGAAAGGCTTTTTGTATAACCATTTTGCTATCTTCCCCAGCTTTCTATTTCTTTCACTTCATGTAGATACAGAAGGGGGAGCCAGATAAGCAGGAGAGTTTCTAATGAAACAGGAGGCACACCCTAGACCTTGTTTTAGTGATCTCCTGATCATTCACTAGGTTTGAGTCAGGAGCACAAAATACAGCAGAGCCCCTAGCACCCGCATCACAAAGTCCTGCTCTCTTGATTGTAGTAAGGGTAAAGCCAAGCAAATTAATCAAAGCTCTCTCTTTTTTTTTTTTTTTTCATGAGTTTTCAGCATATGCTAGGCACCAAAGAGAGAAAGAGCTCTCACAAAAAAAATGAAAGTTATTCTTCCATTCATGTTAAGTAAGCAAGAACCTTTAGGCTAAGAGAGGTTCAGTCCCTTGTTCATGGTCACAAATTGATGAAGACTAGAATGTAACCCTTCACCTTCCTCCACTAGTCTAATACACATGGGAGAAATTACTGCTTGTAATAGCCTTAACCTTTTTAATAAAGGCCTCCTTGCTAGCATTGAAAAGGTGGAGGAGGAGGGTATGTAGTAGAGATGAGTATCACTGATTGAAACTCACAGTCCTGGGGGATTTTTACCTTCAATCTATATAGTGTGTCTCTCTTCAGCTCACTTCATTTTCAGCCAAGTGAACATTGAAATTTTGGTCAAACTTCTCTGAAGAATTGGAAAGGTCAGAAACTACCCTAAAGGTTATGAATCCACTTCAGTAAAGAGACTTAGTATTTTCTTTTCCTCCTTTTTGGGGTGCTACCAGGGCCATCACTGGAGTTTGGTACCTGCATGATTGAACCAATCCTGGCAGCCATTTCCTTCCTTTTTTCTTCCTCCTTTCCTCCATTCCTTTCTGTTTTTGTTCTTTCTCCCCTTCCTTACTCTTTCCCTACCTCCCTTCCTTCTTTCTTTGCTTCCTTCCTTCCTTGAGGGTGAGATACAAAGAGAGATAAAGAGGGAGAGATTGAGAAGAAACACCTGTAGCACTGTTCCACCACTCATGAAGCTTCCCCCCTGCAGGTGAGGGCCAGGGGCCTGAACCCAGGTATTTTTGCATGATAAGGCATGTGATCTACTAGATGAGTCACTGCCTGGACCCATCCTCTTTTTTTAAAAAAAACATTTCTCTATTTTGATGAAATGAAGACAACTTGCAGCTATGCTGGAGAATAGGAGGCAGCGCTATTCCTCTTCCATGGGCTATTAACTGGTCAATCTTCACTGGAGCATCTTCCTCATTCCTGACCTTTCCATGGTCACAACATAATGCTCCACTTTGCGGCTGTGCCATATGAGGCAATGCATAATGACAGAAGGGAAAAGTGTGATGAGCTAAGTGCTATTGAAGAAGCCAATAAATGGCCCAGCAACATTTGTTCTTGCCATATTCTATGTTGGTTTCTTTTGAACTTTGTTTCAAAATTCCATAGCTGATGGCACCTCAGATTCATGAAGAATCATCTACAACAAAAATTCTTTTGTATATGCATCAGTGAAAATTTGATGAATACATGCCAGTAAGTTGAGACTGGTCCATCTTGAGGCACTGGATATATTAAATCTCTTCTACAAAGAAATTGCAAATGTGGGCAATTAAAAAAGCATGACCTATCAAAGATGCTGAAGCTTCCAAATAATCTGGAATTCTGATCATATATTTACCCTGGAAGCTGTTGCTCTGCTCAAATAATTTTAATGAAGTGCTCAGTCCTTTTGTGATGGCACCAAAGTGTAATCAAATGTTACCACAAGCCAAGTCACACACTAGCATGTCTCGCCTTGTTTAAATATCTCAAATACATTGAGTAATTGTGTAATTATTTTGAGGCCTCTGGCTGTCCATATGGTCAGAGCAGACTGTCTTTGTAGAGCAGTTGTGCTAGCTCTCTCAACTAGAAGGCACCAAATCCTCTCTACTCCACACCGGAGGGCTGGGGAGGTCCTGCTTAAATTTCAGGGTGGTGCCCTACCTCAACTCTTGAAATGAAACCAACCACATCTGGTCCCCAGAAATTTCTCTCTTTTGGAAATCTTGCTTATGTTTGTGAAAAACACAAGAACAATACAGCAGGCATCATGTGACTCCCCACCACCACCACCATCCATAGGATACAATGACATGCCTTGGGGACTATACAGCAAAGCCAGCAATGCAACCACATGGAAACTTTCCAGACAGAAAATATTCTACATGGTAGAACCAGATCATCTTCAACAGATAATGAAGACCAGTGAAAGGGTATGGTAAGGACTTTGTCCTAATGCTCTCCAGGTGGTATGGATGATGAGACAAGCAAGGGAGCTATTGCTTTTGTCATTCAGAAAACACAAGGAGAGGTTCGTTTTCTCTCTCTCTCTCTCTCTCTCTCTCTCTCTCTCTCTCTCAGATTTGGCTTGAGGATCTAGAAAGCAGCCATCACCATTGAGCTATGTTAATTACTCACATCATCTGTCTGCCTCGGAAAGTAACCCACAGAATACCTGTAATGCTATTTGAAGGAGTGTGTCAAACTTAACTTTGACCTCTATTATTTGAGAATTCTTAGCAAAATGGTGGGGCATCAATTCACCCACAAACTAGTGGTTACAGTAAGGTTCTTTGGTGAATCTGACATAACAGGCGAACAGTGGGCAGCTGAGTGTGTTTATCTTTCTGCTCCTGCCCAGTTTAAGGGTTCTACAATTACAAGAGAAAAACCATTTCACTGGTCACAAACAGTGCCAATGCACACGACCATGGAGACATGCACGACTGTGAGTTCTGGGGATGACTGGAATGTGATGACAAAGAGTTTACCTTTTGTGCCTGAGGGAGCTGAAAAATAAGGGGGTGGGGAGAAGAGAAAAAAAAAGCAGTGATTATATAAGAAGTTAAGGTTAACTATAAAATTTCACTTGGCTGCCACTGGCAAATGGAAAGACCAACATGGGGGAGAGTGTAAAGAAGAAAACAAAACCACGTCATTTCCCAGAGAAAGTTACAATGCTGGTCATCCCACCTGCAGTCTGACTCCACGATACCTACAAATCATATGTACAACAAAGTGTGTTTTGGGAGTCATCATGCCTGGTCAGTCTGGTAACCAGATGCATGCAAAGCTTGACCTAATAGTCTCTGTCCTGGATCCCAAGGTCAACACTTAGAAGGCCCAGTTCCTACTTCCTGTAGGCTAACAGCTCTCCACTGGACAAAGACAACTTGGAAATATTTAAGGATGTCACCACCCAGGTGGAGGGGAGAAAAGGGGATGAAAGTAAGTGATTTCTAGTGGGCAGACAACTCGGAGGTGGCTCAACATTCTTCTATGCACTAGTACAAAAATTACCCAGCCAATATGTCAACTGTGTCAAAGTTGAAAACCCCCCCTATACAGAAAGATAAGACCTTTAGAAGAATGTTCTGTTTTTAGAGTCAATGTTTCTTGCTTCCGAACACACGAAATGCTTCCGTACTTTATGGGTCAGGAAGCATGTACAAGGATAGCGTACGTAAAGTGAAGCTGATATGCTAAGAACAATAAAAAGGAGATCAGTCTATCCATAAAGTAAGATATAACAATCTTTCCAATTACACTGGCAAAGAAATAAATTATTTGTAGATACAGGGGAAAAGATGCATACTTATGTGATACATTTGTCTACTTTTCTGCATTGAGATAGTAAACTATGGCTTAATGCCACAATATTTGCAGATGTGATTAGATCATGCACTAGTTTTGAAAAACATTTACCAAGCTGAAATGGAATAAACATTATCTATCTAAATATCAACTGTAGGAACTACATCATGTCAAGACTTACTTTTATCATAAAGATTTACATTTATCAAGTGATACTTTGTTAAGTCCTTTATTTGCATCACTCATCTAAATACAATCATCCAATATTAGGTATCCTTATTATCCTCACTTTGCAGATAAAAAAAGTGACATATTGAAGAAATTTCTAATCACAGACTTCATGATATTAGACATTTTACTGACTGTTACCTTTGCATCTCTGTTTGCAAAATATATGTTGTTTGTCTTCCATGTACCTTCCTTTGTCTAATAATGCCATGAGATCTGTTTTTCAGGCTGTGTCCCTTACTACAAGAATTCTGCTCTAGGGCAAAGTCTGGATATGTCAGATATTATTCTGGTCCACAGGCTAGAGAGGGGTATATTACCATATATGGTTACCTATAACTCTGATGTCTGGTTGCTGCCCTGAGAGTGTAAAAATTGTGCATGGGATAACTAGAATATACTCAATATGTTGTAGCATCAACTGAATCTACCTGATGCAATGACACTGGACACGGACAGTTTTAAGCACCCTTACTCTGATGTTTTCTTCCCCTAGAAATGTATTTTGATCTTTATCTATGTAATATATAATTACCTGTTATTTGTGCTTGGACATTTACTCCTGATGTATACTTTACTTTAAAAAACTTTAATTTTACTCATTCCTTACAATGGAATGCATAATTTTACTAATAAATACTCAGGGGAAGTTCCGGGTGGGGGTGCACAGTGGAAACTATCCCACCTCAGGATGTCCTGTGTGTGTCTCTCTAGAATTCTTCAGATAAGAATGAATGATGACTAAAGTTATTTTCTGTCAACCCTGAGACACATCGGTTCTCAGGGTCCTGGCAACTGGCTATGGTTCTCTGCCCATGTACCAGCCATATGGACATATTAAGTTAAATAATTCCACAATGCTCCATGGATAACACCTGGTGAAATTAGCTTGTTTGACTTAAGAAGGAATCAATTCAACTCAACTTACACATTACTGAAGGGCATGGACACTTGATAATTGTTCTGCAGATTCTCTGTCTCTCTAAATGTTATATTAGAATCACCAGAAGATGAAAAACAAGTAAACCAGACATCATTGCATTTAAATCTTCTGTTTTCCATTCTTTTTTTCTCTTAGAGTAACCCTATCTCTTCATATGAATAAAGAGCAAATCTCTCTTGAACCTGTATGAAAGCCTTTACCCTGGAGGTGGAGATCAACCTGGGTGCCAGAAACTTCCCTAGAATGTTGAAGACTGTTCAAGAAGTACAAACCCCAACCACCCCAACACTCACTCAATTCCAAGCACCTTTATCCCAAAAAGTATCTCAGATGAAGAATTAATAAATACAAACATGATCCTTTCCTCTTACTCCTAGACAGCCACTCTTTAAAAAAGTAGGTTCAAAAGTTTCTCTAGTACTTCTCAAGAGTGCTGAGTAAAGAAAGACATCAAGATGTGAAAAATTTAACCTATAATTAGGAATCATTTCAAGAAAATTCTCCCAAATATTAAACATCTTTTCACACAATGGAAATACAACCTTGGAGATGAGAACATTAATTAAATGATAAATGTGTGTTTCCTTAGGAAAGAATTTATGTTGAATCACAGCTCATGATGTATGAAATACACTGGAGGGCTGGCAGTGGGGGCTCCAAGAATTATAAACATTTGCTGAACTGTAAAAGAAATACCAAAGTCAAGTCCTATACAAACTGCCCAATTTGACAAAATGCTTTGAAAGGCAAGTTGCTCTTTCTTCTCTCTTTCTGGAAGTTTTATCTTGGTAGAGTAGAAAACACCTCTTTTTGACTCTCCACTGAAGCTCATGAGAAGAAACCCAAGGGAAGAAAATGAGAGACTAGGCCTTTGTGGTGATGTCCTCAGTTTAAGACTGCCCTCAAACACTCAACAAAACATACACTTTCCTAAATAACTCATGAGAACAAAGAATGATTTTCCTATTGGAGTTCTTAAATAACACAAATTACAGTTTGCACTGCCATAAACAGGTTGGACCTCTCAGAAGGAGCCTCAGAATAGAATATAACTAATTTAGATTGGCTCCTGGCAGCTGCAGATGCTACTGCTTGAAGGAAAACACTCTTGATGACACAGTCTTCACTCAACATCCGCAAGTGCATAGAACCCTAGACATTCTTGCAGACCAGTTAGTCATCAGGGCCATTGTGGCCTCTGGCCAGAGTCTTGAGACCTGTGCCTTTCTACCTTTGGCAGAACAGCATGTATATAAAAAGAAATGATGGAAACAGGGCTGGGGAATGGTAGAGACTTTGGTTGGCCAACAAGTCTGACTGAAGGCCAAGTCTGACCGATTAGTAATGGCTGTCTAGAGGACTGTGTTGAGAATGATTCTGAAGTTATGTCTGCATTTCACTGGAAAGAATGCCATGACCAATTAGCAATGTCTGCTGTGGGCTTAAAAAATAAGGATTAACAAACCATATTTCTTCCGGACATGATTTCTGAAATCTTCACTGTATTTTTTTCCTTTGTAGCTTGGAGCACATCTATGATTTCTACATAACTTAGGCCTTTAGTGTTCTCTATTCCAGCTTGGTCAAAAGATTCATGAGGACAGAAGGGTGTCTGTTTTATAGTCAAGAACTTAGAAAACCTCTCTATGGAATTCACTAAGCTATGCCTGTGACTGGTGCTCTTCTTATTAAAGAGACTTATTAACAGGGTACAAGTAAAAGGATATCAAGGAAAGAAAATTGCCCTCCTACACACACACACACACACACACACACACGTGCCATGTTGCTAACTCAAGCAGTCATGTTTATCAAGATAAAAACAAAGAGGGAATATGGTAGTGGGTTATCAAGTACAGTGTATATATTACTATGTGTAAAGACCCAAGTTCAAACCCCCCCCCCGCCGCTGCCGCCAGTGGCAAGGAAGAGGTAAAGCAGTGCTGCCTGTATCTTTCATGTCTACCTCTCTGTCTCTCAACTTCTATCAGAAAGGGAAAAAAAGAAAGAAGACAAGACAATACAATACTAGGACTACTTTGGAAGCCCACCAAATCATGGCTTAGAGCAGGGAGAACTGATGCAACTGGTGACATCACTTTATAAGATACAGTTATATGTACATAGCATTAAAGGACAAATTATGGTGAGGTCTGGTATGATACAGTGAATCCTAAAAATAGGATTTTCAAAGTTAACCCAATTGACAAATAATTTGGTTATAACAACAACTATTAATTGCCTTCTTAAACCCTTAGACAGCAGGAACCTTCTCCATTCTCTATAAAACCCATATTTTTCCCAGCCCTGGAAACTCTTAGGTGGAGCTTGTTTTCCTGCATGCTTCTCTCAATTCAAACCAATTGATACTGCATCTAACTGATCTAAACCTAACCAATGCAACCAGCACCACCTCAGCATGTTTCACTTTGGGCTGTTTCCAGAGGCGTTGACTGTTAACCCTCCAGCTTCATTATTCTGGTGAGACTTTTCCTATTTCATAGAACTCCTTAATTCCATTCCGGGTGGTGCACTTCCTAACAAAGCCTCAAAACCTAGATATAGACCAAGGCCCATTAGATAGGGCATATGCACACATGTATCCATAAGTTAGAAAATATATACCTTAAAGCAAAAGTGCACAAAAAAAAAAAAAGCAGGAAGCAAATAGACCTAAAAAAGGTACCATAAAGTACCTAATCAAATAATTTCAACTTAAACCTAGATAACCTCCTCACCAACTACCTATTTCCCTTCCCTCAATCACTCCACTGCTAACCTTGTCAGAAAGAAGTAAGGACTACAAAAGCTGAATAAGGGCAAGAGACTGGCATAGTTTAATGATGGCTCTTTGGTCACTACCAGGTCACCCCATCACCCGGGGCCCTAGTCAGGGAGTCCTGGGATTCCCACCCAGACACGATAGGCCTAGACCTCTAACAGATCCCTCTCACCACTGTCACTGGTCCTCTCCATCAGGAATAACATAATGGAGTCCTTTGCAGGTCCCTATAGGACCTTTACCTCAACGTGGGTCAACAATGGTAGGGACTGTTCCATTATCCAAAGGGAGGTTGGGTAACAACATACTCTGCCATTGAATAAGATGGGTCCTGAAATTAGTGCAGTCTGGAATGTTCCTAGCCATGACTACAGAATGTGAGGTCAGACCTATAGGGATGCAGAGTTTACACAGGCTCCCATGATGAATATGGGCCCCAGATCAAAATGACAGAGTTTACAGTTAATGATATTTATATACTTTTCCCACATTTTGGAGCTACTCTCATCCTTGATTCAGCATTCTAGTCCTTTTTCCAACTATGACACCATCTCCCCAGACAATACTTTTAGCTCACATGCATGCTAGCTGTCAGGCTCAGGCAAAAACTAGTAAAGTCATAGACCTATTAAGATATACCTAAAATAGGTATATCTAAAATAGACCTACTAGCTTTTTCCAAAATGGTGACCACAAATCTCACCTGCAATATTCTTCCCTTTAGGTTTCTAACTATTTAACAATTTGTTCTGCTTTATATCTTAACTCTTTTTCAGCCACCAGGTTCCAGATAGTACCATTATGCCAATCTAACTTCCCTGGGCAGACAACCTCACCAATGTGTCCTGGAGCCCCACTTCCCCAGGGCCCTGCCCCACTAGGGAAAGAGAGAGACAGGCTGGGAGTATGAGTTGACCTGCCAACACCCATGTTCAGTGAAGAAGAAGTTACATAAGCCAGACCTTCCACCTTCTGCACCCTGTAATGATCCTGGGTCCATACACCCAGAGGGATAAAGAATAGGAAAGCTTTCAAGGGAGGGGATGGTATACAGAGTTCTGGTGGTGCAAATTTTGTGGAATTGTGCCCCTCTTATCCTATGGTCTTGGCAATATTTCCATTTTGTAAATAATTTTTAAAAAATCAGTCATACTAAATTTCCTTAGTAGAAGTAATCCTAAAATCAAATCTAAAGTTTGCTTTTGTTTTCTGGAGAGTTCTGAGTGATCAGAAAACTGATTTTCAAAATGAAATTACAGTATTAAAATATATTGACCTAATAAGTCAAACATTTAAAGCTACTCTACTAAAAATAAAGTAACTATAATATTAAGAAAAAGAAAAAAAAAGTCACCAACAATGGAGGAATCATAAAGGCACCAAGCCCTAGCAATAATCCTAGCAGCAAAAAAGGAAGAGCTCTTCCAGAAGAACAGACAGAAAAATTGACTCCCAATGCCTGACACAGATTTCATGATATGCAGATAGTTCTCACTGACCTGGGATGTGCATAAAACCAGTCTAGGAATTTCTTATTTTGATGCCAGAATGGAATGGTCATTTACTAAGAAAACAATAGGAAAATCACTGCTTTCAATTTTGTCTACTGAACTTTTGATGGCTCTAGGATGTTCCTAAACTATCCTAAAGTGGGTGTCCTAAAGTATGTGCACAAGGACAAGGACATCCAGAGAGAAGCATGTGACAAGAAAGTTCACTTATAGAGCCAGGTCCCAGCTGGTTCCCCCAATTGGGGGTCTATGTAATAAGTGAGGTCCAAAAGAAACGTGTAAGGAACCACGATCGATGGGGGTTAGGGTTAAGCATAGCAGACACTGAGCCTTGGATCTAAACAAGGGTGTTTCAAAGCAAGAGAGATAGCAGAGTGATTATGCAAAAAGTCTGTCATACCTGAGGCACCAAAGGTTCTGGGCTGAATCCCCAGCACCACCATAAACTAGAGCTGATCAGTGCTCTGGAAAAGCAAACAAACACAAAGGCATTTAAAAAGAAGAGAGAGAGTTCCTACACCAAGAAGGATGGGACAGGTTATGTCTTAGCATTCCTCCTTTACCTTGACTTCAAGAGGTCCATGCAGAGCTATGAGGGCACCCAAGAGGACACCCATCCCTCCCACTCAACAACATCCCAAAATGGGGGAAGGGGGAGCTCTTTTTGTTTTTCCCATAAATAAAACTCTAATTAAAAGTCTATTCATCTAAACAACATATTTCATTACGAAATATGGAAAGACCAAATGGGAGACAAAGTTTTCCTGCCATCTGGGTAAAACAAAACTAAACAAACAACAACAACAAAAAAGAGCCTGGCTTACATATGTTTATTCCATTTTTGTAAAACTGGCCCTTTGCTTTAGGTCTTATGAATGAGCAATAAGACTTTGCTTGCTGCAAAAGGTTCCTGGATATTTCTCTTTTTCTTTCTTTCTTTGCATATTTTTCATTTATACTCTCCCACTCTTCTTCATTAAGCAATGTTGATAAAGATCCCTTCTCCTGTTTACTGGCTTGAACTCCAAAAACTCCACCTAGGAAGGGGAAGGGTCCCTGATGAGCTAAGAACCCGTGCTATGGGTTTATTCTGACATCTATCCAAATCTGCCATCCCCCATCCCCACAATACTATGTACACGTTGTTGGTCATCAATCTTCTCAGTTCCACCCCTCTTTCTTCTTTTTAAAAATATTTATTTATAGACTTTCAGGGCCATGGCTATGAACTAGGAGCTATTTTAGTTTCTACTCCTAATAAACTAGGGAAAAAAATAAGAAATCACCTGAAAAGTCAACAAAATACAGCCAGGATCTCTCCAGAAACTCACTAAGCAACAGCCACCAGGTTGCAGATGCTACTACGATTTCATCTTGAACTCCCTGGGCAGATGACCTCACCAATGTGTTCTGGAACCTCACCTCTCCAGAGCCCTAAGTCCACTAGGGAAAGATAGAAACAGGCTGGGGGTGTGAATTGACCTGCCAACAACAATATCCAGTGGAGAAGCAATTATAGAAGCCAGACCGTCTACCTTCTGTAGCCCATAAAGAATTTTAGTCCATACTCCCAGATGGGTAAATATTAGGGGAAGATGACCAGTGTGGCCTGAACTCCAATTCTATCAGGACTCAGAGGGGTGGGGGTGGGGGTAAAAAAAAGGAAGGGTACTCAAAAGTAGTATGTGTGACTTAGAAAGTAAGAGAAGGCAGGACCATAGGGAAAAAAAGGGGGGGGGGCAAATAGATATAGATATATAGGCAGATAGTTACAGAAATAATAGTCTGGGAGTTGGGCAGTAGTGCTGCAGGTTAAACGCAAGTGGTGCAAAGCGTATGGATCCTGGTTCTACCCCCTGGCTCCCCACCTGCAGAGGGGTCGCTTCATAGGCGGTGAAGCAGGTCTGCATGTGTCTGTCTTTCTCTCCCCCTCTCTGTCTTCCCCTCCTCTCTCCATTTCTCTCTGTCCTGTCTAACAATGATGACATCAATAACAACAACAACAACAATAATAACTACAATAATAATAAAACAAGGGCAACAAATGGGAAAGTAAATAAATATTAAAATTTAAATAATAAAAAAGAAATAATAGTCAACCCATATCTGTGACCTTGAGAGGACTACTACAATTTCCAATGGAGGGAATAGGGACACAGAATTCCTGCTATCTTATAATTCAATAAATCAACATTAAATCATTAATGAAAAAATTATTTATTTGATAGAAACAGGGAGAAACTGAGATGGAGAGTGATGGGAGATGGGGAGAGATGCTAGCAGCACTGCTTTACCACTTGTGAAGCTTTCCTCCTGTAGGTGGGGACTGGCAGCTTGAACCCGAGTCCTTGAACATGGTAATATGTGTACTTTAAAAAATTTATTATTAGATAGAGACAGAGAAATTGACAGGGGAGGGGAGATAGAGAGGGAGAGAGACAGAGAGACACCTTTAGCCCTGCTTCACCACTTGTGAAGCTTTCCCCCTGCAGGTGGGGACCAGGTCATTGCTCACTGTGATGTGAGCGCTTAACCAGGTGTGCCACCTCCTGGCCCGCCGGTAATGTATGTACTTAACCAGGTGTGCTACCACCCAGCTCCCCTCAGTCCTTTCTATAGATCATTTCCAGAATAATCTATACCTATTAGCCTGACACTTTATCAGTCTTGTTGGACAATCTACAGTTGGTAAAGGCTTTGAGTGGTGTCTCTTTCTCTATCTCTCTCTCTCTTCCATTCCCTCCTCCTCTATCAGAGTGAGGGGCAAAGTGGACATGTGTCTCTTTGCTTGTCAACCCCTCTCTTTCACATGCTCTGGAGAAGTCAGGCTCCTCTCACACTGCATGATGGAGATAGTTTCCCAAGCTAAATCAACCAACTTGACACTTTCCCTTGCCACAGCAGCTGGCTCAGAGTGAACATATGACCTGACCTACTTTTTTTTTTATTGCCATCAGGGTTCTTGCTGGGGCTCAGTGCTGGCACAATGAATTCCCCACTCCTGTTATTCATTTTTTCCCTTTTTCTCCAACCCTTTTATGTGACAGAGCAGAAAGAAATTGATATGGAAGGGAAGGAGGTAGACAGACAAACAGAAAGACAGTCAAGCAGACAGACAGAAAGACAGACAGACACCAGCAGCATTGCTTCCCCCACTGTAAGGGACCAAAGGTTTGAACCCAAGCATTTGTTTAAGGTAATGTGTGTGATCAACGGGGTGTGCCACCATTTGCCCCTAATTCTCTCTCTCCCTCTCTATTTGCCACAAGGATTACTACTAAGACTTGGTACTTTTGTGGCTCCAATGATCTCTGTGGCCTATTTTTGTCTTTTTGATAGATGATGAGAAACAAAGAGGAGACAGACACCTGCAGCACTGCTCCACTGCTTGTGATGTTTCCTCTTGAAGGTGGGGGCTGAGAACTTGGATGTGGATAACTGCATGTGATCCCATAATTTAAATGCATAAGAAAGTGCTGGCTGGATTCCTTATCATTACCTATCTTGGTTGTAGTCACTTCATCCCTAACATGAATAACACTGTAACAAAAACATTTTTTTGTATTTTTCAGTTTCTTTTAATATTTTTCACATTTTCTCTTTTTTTTCCACTTTATTGGTGAAAAGAACCTAGGTTCTCACAGTGCCCTACCCCTTTCCTCCTTCCCCAGAATCCTTTGTTTTGGTGCAATACAACACACCCAGTGCCAATTTCACCTTATGTTTTCCCTTACTGCCCTTGCTTCTTAAGTTCTCCCTAAGCATGAAATCATTCATCCTTCTCTTTCTGGCTTATTTTGTTTCACACAATACCTTCAGTTTATGTCCAAGATAAGGCAAAGGAAATGACTTCTCATTAATAAGCACCTGTCTATGATACATAATCTCAACTACTTAAGATGTTGAATTACTGGGCAATAGGCATTGCATTCAGTTTGAATGTTCTTAAGAAATGCTACCCTATCCATGCTCCCAGAGGGATAGAGAATGGGAAAGCTATCAGGGGAGGGGGTGGGATATGGAGGGTGGTGGGAATTGTGTGGAGTTGTACCCCTCCTACCCTATGGTTTTGTTAATTAATCCTTTCTTTAAAAAAAAAAAAAGAAATGCTACCCTAATCCACACTCACCAAGATTATTTCTTTCAGTGTCCATTTCACCATCTCTAAGCCGACACAATATACTAGCACCTTAAACAATTTCTTTCAGTAATTAAAAAAAATCAGGTTATAAGGATCAGTTATTTCCCCATCTCTCCCTGTGGTCCAATGAGTTAAAGACAGAGAAAATACTCAACCTCACAGTTCCTGAATGGCAAAAGGGCTCATTCTGCTGAGGGTCCTTAGAGAGCTCCACATTCTGGAATCCAAAGTTGCTATGCAGAAAAGATGGGGGACTGGTAACTAAAGGTCAGATTTTTCAAACTGGAGATGGAAAAAAATCTGGTGTTTTTGCTGCAGCTGTCAAGGCCTGCCTAGATGAAACACAAGTGTGCATAAATTATTCACTTGATGGCAGACATTTGTTGGGACATTGGAAAATGGGGATTATTAATGAGTCGACCAGAAGAATTCTCACATTACATATAACTAGTACTATCGGCTAGAGGGAAAGCCCCAGACATCTTGCTTGTTAGAATCTTCTGAAAAATTCTCACAATGAGAAGTCATTTCTCATCAGTCTGGAGTTCTCTGTTGTATTGGGAAAATATGTTTCCAGTTAAAATTGTCATTCTTCAGTCTTATTTTGGGTGGTCATCCTGCTGAATAATTAGCAAGGGTTCTGACAATGTTGGGGAGCCCAAGATCCTACCAATACCCTGTGAGAACACAAGCTGGTGAAAGCACAAGGAGGTTTGGCAAAGTCCAGAGAGTCACCACTATGTCGTATGTATACTTCCTGCTTGAAAACCTTATTGGTCCACATGACCATAGGGGGCTGAGGTAGACAAAGGAGGATGATAGAGAAGGGAGTTCTTTGCTACAGTATTCATGTTGGAAGTATCTGGACAGGATGCAAGCCCACTCAGACCTTCTCCTGAACTCCCACCCCACCAGTGTCACTTTTCAACATTGTGACTGCTTCCAGTTGGATGTTCTCCACTGCTGGTTTTAATTAAAACTTAATTTGCAAAAACGTTTCATAATTTATGCATGTCATGGAATTCCTCTGAGAGTATGGACTTGAAGCCAGTTCACAGCCATATAAGGAAGCCCTGAGCCGAAAAGACTGGGGGAGGAAAGGGACATAGGGAGGGAAGTACCACCAGGGGTGAAACAGAGGAAGGTACTGATACTTCCTTTCAGCCTCCCTTCTCCTGGATCCAAAGTCACCTGGGAGAGACCTGGGTCTTGATGTCTGCTAGAATAGAGTCCATGTGGAAGGTCACAGACTTAGTGTAGCAAGAGGTTTCCCATGATAAGAATGGTCCTCTGAGAAGACCTCACTGGAGGAGATGCTGAGCCAAGGAACTTGCAATCCACCAAAAGAGATAAATGAGTACCCGCTCTCCCCATCTCCCCAGAAAAGGAGACACTAAAAAAAAAAAAAAAACTCAGAGAATAATTAATGAGAATGCAAGAATCTGCAATGTAACCATTACTTCACTCAGCAGATGTCTTCAAGAGAGAATTTGCAGGGACTTGCCAAACTGTTGAACCACAGAGAAATCTGTGCAGCAACTTGACAAGGAAAACTGGACCTCTAAGAAAAACAAGCAGAAAGGCCCTTATCATACACTCTTTGCTAATTATACAGTGAAGGAAGCTCCTGACACCCTCTGTGTCTGCAGTTGAAAGGGTCCAAAGCCAGAGAGATAGCCTACCTCAAAGATGGCATCCCTTTCCATTTGCATGTTCCAGGTCTGAACCCAGGCAACACATGAGAATACTATGGCACTTGAGGAAGTTCCACCATTCATATTCTCTCTCTCTCTCTCTCTCTCTCTCCATGCATAAGAACATAGTTCTTTCAAAGAAAAGATCAAAAAGGTGTCATTAAAAAGGAAGGAATGGGGAGTCGGGCTGTAGCGCAGCGGGTTAAGCGCAGGTGGCGCAAAGCACAAGGACCGGCATAAGGATCCCGGTTCGAACCCCAGCTCCCCACCTGCAGGGGAGTCGCTTCACAGGTGGTGAAGCAGGTCTGCAGGTGTCTGTCTATCTTTCTCTCCTCCTCTCTGTCTTCCCCTCCTCTCTCCATTTCTCTCTGTCCTATCCAACAACGACAACAACAATAATAACTACAACAATAAAACAACAAGGGCAACAAAAGGGAATAAATAAATAAAATAAATATTTTAAAAAATAGAAGAAGGAATGGCAGAAATGATTGGCAGAAATGATCACAAGGATGAGTAATACTGTCAAGGCTAGTAGCCAAAGTGGTGAATTACACATTTCACTGATAACTTATCTCGCTCTTTGTATCTCTAACTCATCATTCAAGTTGGGTTTCCGTATCCTGCCTCCTTGTGAAAATGCTAAGAAACTATTGTTAAGTACATACATGAGACTATGCAGTCCTTCTATTTGCTGAGTCTGACTCTGACAAAATGAATACATTGGACAATGAACAGCAGAGGTGTGAGTTACAGGTGATAGATAATCCTGTTGAAATTCCTCAGTTAGAGGGACCCTCAGAAATTTCCAGTTCAGCAAGTCTTGTCTACAAAAAGTCTGTGATTCTAATCTATGAGCTTATGTTTCTATGAAAAGTTTATGAGCATTTCCTTCTCCTATGTATTATTTCTACCTTCTTTCACCAGGGAATATATCTCCTGTTCCCTTGGACAGAGAAGGGACTGTCAAAACCATTTCCTGAATATTACTAGGTGTGTGTGTGTGTGTGCGTGTGCGTGTGCGCGCATGCGCGCACACATCTAGACATTTCTAACTTCAGGGGTGGGTTCTATTTGCTAACAATGAGAGTTTGTTTGTGCTGAGTACTTACTCTTAATCCGGGCATGGGCTTTGGATGTATCCTTATGAGAAATTCCCATGGCAACTCTAGGGATCAAAAGTAATTAAGAATGTATTCTAAAAATGGGAAAACAGACTTCCTCTAGAATCTTTCCTTTTAATCTAGTAGGAGAAACAAAGCAAATTACCTAATTGAACTTTCTATAATATAAAGAGAAAACTATTACAAATTGTGCTGCTATGAACATACGTGTTCACAGGTCTCTTTGAATAGGTACCTTTCTTTACTCTGGATAAATCCCCAGAAGGGTTGCCAAGCCATAGGATAGGTAGATCCATTTCTATCATTTTGATGAATCCTCAGATAGTTCTCACAGGAGTTGGGCCAATTTACATTTCTACCAGCAATGTATCAACAGGGTAGTTCCTTTCAGCCTCTCCAACAGTTGGTGTTTCTGTCTTCTCTCATTAGATGATGATGACAAAGGACTTAGGTTGTGGGAAAGAGTGCCTTGCAGACACCTATCATCGGGAGGTTGAGAGGGTGTTCCTATTTGTCAACCACTGCACAGAAAACCATTACTTCCCCACCCAATAGAGTGTAAAAATAAAAAAAATAAATAAAAAATAAAGGACAACTTTATTCCAATAATAATAATAATAATAATAATAATAATAAACCTTAGAAGTCACCTGCTAAAGGACAATGAAAGAATATAAAGTAAAAATAAAAATTAAGTGGTTTTGCTTGCCAGTACAGTGAGTAGGATGTTGGTTTCCCCTCAAATCTGCTGATACCAACCATCAGACTAATTCAGGGCTATTTCAGTCTAGAAAGGAAGGGACCTATTAATATCCTAGGGACGTGGATCTCTCAAACTACATTCGCTCCTAACCCCATCCCCCCAAAAATCTGGGGTTTGGCAATCCTAAAGAACACTTTGCCAAACACATGTTCTTACAATTTTGAAATCCATGTGTACTTTCTGTCAAATTTTTCGTATGGCCTTGATTAATTTATGATTAAATCTCTAAACAGGGTAACCTATCAAATGTCTTTATTTCCTTGTTATTATTGCCTGGTCATTTTATGGGGCTGTTTTTTGTTGTTGTTCTTTTTGTCTGTTTGTTTGTTCTGTTTTGTCAAGAAAGTCAAATCTCATCAGTGACCTTTGGAACTAAACCTTAAAGAGACCTATACCCTTCTGAAGTTGGAATTTAAGGGCTAGTGGGGTAGAGGAGGGCTTCAAATGACAATCATTGAGTTTAAAAAAACTGTCATATATACAGAGTTTATAACTTAGGTAACATGCTAAAAAATTAAGAAAACATAAGCTTTACAAGATGAAGCTTAGGACTGGGGGAATCCATAGCAATTTATGTAGTAAACTTTTATGTTTAAGGCTCTTCAGTCCTAGGTTCAATACTTGGTACCACTATAAACCAAAGCTGAACAGTGCTCTGGGTAAAAAAGAAGTTTTTCATATAATGAATTTTAGTTAGCTTAATATAATATTTAATTTTGTTAGTCTTTAAAATACTTTTTTTCAAATATAGGCATTGTTCTTTGGTATCTTGAATGTGAGTGAACAAATGAACCACTTTAATTAAATGATTTAATTTTTTTGCCTCCATGTCTTGGTGTCAGTACTATAAATCCACTGCTCATGGTGGCCCTTTTTATTTTTTTTCATTTTATTGGACAGGACAGAGAGAAATTAGGAAAGGAGGGGTAGATAGAGAGGGAGAGAAGAAGATAGACATATGCAGACCTGCTTCAACACTTGAGAGGTGACCCCCTGCAGATGGGGAGCCAGGGCTCAAATCCTGATCCTTGCACAAGTCCTTGTGCTTTGTACTATGTGCACTTAACCCAGTGTGCTACCACTCAGTCCCCTAAGTAAGTAATCTTTACAATAAAACAAAGTTATGTGGCCCAGGAGGTGGCGCAGTGATAAAGCTTTTGACTCTCAAGCATGAGGTCCTGAGTTCAATCCCTGGCAGCACATGTACCAGAGTGATGTCTTTCTTTCTCTCTCCTTCTATCTTTCTCATAAATAAATAAAATCTTTAAAAAACACAAATATATATATTTGCCACTGAAGTCATTGATGGGGCTGAGTACCTGCACAATGAATCCTGAAAGCCTTTTTTTAAAAAATATTTTTTATTTGATAGGATAGATAGAAATTGAAAAGGGAGATAGGGAGAGATAACAAGATATCTGCAGCACTATTTCACTGCTCATGAAACTTTCCCCTTGCAGGTAGGGACTGAGGGCTTGAACCTGTGGTCCATGAGTATGGTAACATGAGTGCTCAATCCAGTATGCAACCACCTAACCCCCACTATCTTTTTACTGTGGTCAATGAAGTAACTAGCACTGAATGGGAAAGCAGGCAGATAGATATTGGTAAGCAATCAACACAGATTTTGATTCTTGAACAAAGAAAGAAAAGAAGGGAGGGAGGAAGGGAAGAAGGAAGGGAAGAGAAAGGAAGGAAGGAAGGAAGGAAGGAAGGAAGGAAGGAAGGAAAGGGAAGAAAAGAAAAAGAACAAGAGTCCTGAGAAGAAAGTTAAGTCTAAAATTTTCAGACTTCAAACATGACTGGAAATTCACATAATCCAACCAGTCACATTAGAATGTCTTGTTAAGCACCTGGGATACTCAGAAGGAACTTCAGAAAAGCAATGAATAGGATTATAACTAAATGCCCCTGGGTTACCGTACTAGTCTAATCATAACTTGGAAATAAGTGTTTAAAATACCAGGCTGATATATATTACATATAAAAAAAATAAAAGGACCAGGCGATGGTGCACCTGGTTGAGCACACACATTACAGTATACAAGGACCCAGATTTAATCCCCTGGTCCCCACCTGCTGGAGGAAAGCTTCGTGAGTGGTGAAGCAGGGCTACAGGTGTCTCTCTGCTTCTTTCCCTCTCTACCTCTTCTTCCCCTCTAATTTCTTTCTGTCTCTTCCCAATAATAAATAAATAAAAATATTTTTTAAATGAAATAAAGAAAAAATCAGACTCACAGGAATGAAAACAACCAGTTATAGATATACCAAGAAATTATGTCACAAACATGTAATATCACAAACATGTAATATCTCTTAAAAGAGATATTACAAATATAACAAGAATATGATGAAAAACATGAGCATTATGAAGGGGTACAAAATGGAAACCAAGTCAAAACTCATATCAGTAAACCAAAAACAAATGTGACTGCTAGAGATGAAGAAAATATAATACTTGAAAATAAAACAAAGGTAAATGGATTGAACAACAGAATAGATACTACAAAAGAAAAGATTATTTATTCTAAGGAAATGGAAATAAAATAACTGAAACTTTAATGGAGGGGGCAGGAAGAAGCTGGCAAAGAAATTCAGTTACCAGAAAGAAAAATTAAGTAGATAAATACATGCAAATTAAAAATGCAGAGCAATGTGGAGTAAGGGAAACTGAGAGATAATTTCTAAAGAAATATCCATGACATGACTTCTGGAGATGGGGCTACGGAGCAGCAGCAGCTGTGTTTTTCTCTTCTCCTCTCCCAGGTCAACTAGGAATACCAAAGGAAATCATCTGGGACCGCAACAAGGCAGGACTAGAATGACTTCAGGAACTCACCAAATCACCAGTGAGTGCAAATACGTGTGGCTCATGGACAGAGAGAAGCACATAGAGAGATTAAGTGGATGGTAACAATCTGACAGTTTGCCAATTGAGGCACAACCTCTAGTCTTTTTACCAACAGAAAGATGGCTAAAGAGAGGAGAGGACTCCCCTAAGACTCACCGAATGCAACTGTGAATCTCCATTTCTACTGCCATCAGAATCTGGAGCAGCAGGAAGGAAGCCCTGTGCTGACACTGGGAGACAGAGAACTAACCAGGAAACTCAAGAGAAGATATAAACCTTGGTGCCCTAGCCACCTTGGCTGGACTGTGTGATAGGAGCCTTTCATGTTGTTCTCCTGATGAGAACATAGGGAACAGTTGTCTCAGAACCTACAGACTATAAATGGGACTTGTTTAGAAACTCACAGTTCCCAGTAGTGCTGGCCAGCATGGCAGAGAAGCTGAATTGAACCTGAAGCTTTGGATCCTTGGGGTGTCAGAATTTCTTTGCATAACCACTGTATTATATCATCCCTACCCTGGCTCATCTCTTGGTCAAAAGTGAGGGATTAAGCTAAGAAGCCTACTTATAGTTTAAAAGCCCTCAGGCTCCCATAGCCTAAAGAGAAGAAAAAGAACAAAAGAGGCTTTAAAAGGCACTGCGCTCCAACTCAGGGATTAAAATAATATTAAAACAACTGTTAATTTATACAACTGTGAACCCTTTAAGTATCTTACTTAGACACAAGTCAATCCAGGGAAGAGTGATCAGTAATTTGAAAAGTACTGAGAGAGGGATCTCATAACATACTATATAAAATGGTTAAACCAAAAAAAAATAAATATTGGAGAAATGAACCAGGACAAGAGACCAGCTAAAAGCTCCCCAAAGGCTGAAGCATAAAATAATGAGATCGACATCAAAACACTAGTTAAGGAAATAATCACAGGAGTGAATAAAAAATTTGAAAGAATTGTCATCAGAAATGCAGAAACAACAAATGTGACTAAGGAAGAAAACACTAATTATCTCAAGGTTATTAGAGAACTGAAAGCTGAAATAGCTGAGCTAAGAACACAACTAGCTGAAGAAGCTAAAACGGAATCAGAACAGGGTAGCAAAATAGATGAACTCCAGAAAACAGTAGAGGCGAGAGAGAATATAATAAATGAGGCTGAAGACAGAATTAGCAAGATTGAGTATGAATTAGAGACAACTATAAAAGAAGTAAGAGATCTCAAAAAGAGATTAAGAGATACTGAAAACAACAACAGAGACATATGGGATGACTTCAAAAGAAAGAATATATACATTATTGGCTTACCAGAGGAAGAAAGAGAGAGGGGGGAAGAAAGTATTCCTCAGGACATAGTAGCTAAGAACTCTCTACAACATAAACTCTAGACCACATAAAAGACATAAAGGTTCAAGAAGCCAGAGGGTCCCAAACAGAATTAACCCAGACTTAAAGACACCAAGACACATCATATTTATAATGGAAAGGAATAAGGATAACAAAAGGATCCTAGCAGCTGTGTTTCTCTCCTCTCCTGGGTAAACCAGGAATACCAAAGGAGACAACTTGGGACCGCAACAAGACAGGAGCACACCTGGGACTGCAACAAGACATCAGGAGCACACCAAATTGCCAGTGAGTGCAAACACATGTGGCTCTTGGACAGAGAGGAGCATAGGGAGAGATTAAGTTGGTAACTCTCAGACAGTTTATCAGTTGAGACACCACCTCCAGTATCTTTCACAACAAAAAGACAGATGAAGGGAGGAGAGGACTCTCCTGAGACTCACCAAATGCAACTGTGAGTCTCCATTGCTACTGCCTTCAGAATATGGAGCAGCAGCAGGGAGGCCCTGTGCTGACACCAGTGGACAGAGAACTAACCAGGAAACTCAGGAGATGATCTATACCTTGGTGGCCTAGCAGTGGGGCTGTGAAAGCCTCTTTGCATAACCACTGGATTATCTCTGCAACACTCTGCTTTATCTCTTGGTCAGAAGTGAGGGATTAAGCTAAGAAGCCCATTTATAGTTTAAAGGCCCTCAGGCTCTCATAACCTACAGGGAAGAAAAAGAACAAAAGAGGCTTTTAAGCCACTGAGCTCCAAATCAGGAATTAAAATATTATTGAAACAACTGTTGACTTCCACAACTGTGAACCCTTTAATTGCCTTACTTAGACACAGTCAATCCAGGGAAGAGTGATCAGTAATTTGAAAAGTACTGAGAGAGGGATCTCATAACATACTATATAAAATGGTTAAATCAACAAGAATAAATATTGGAGAAATGAACCAGGACAAGAGTCCAGCTAAAAGCCTCCCAAAGGCTGAAGAAGAAAATAATGAGATCAACATCTGAACACTAGTTAAGGAAATAATCACATGAATAAAGAGTTTGAAAGAATTGTCTTCAGAAATTCAGAAACAACAAATGAGACTAATGAAGAAAACACTAATTATCCCTAGGTTATTAGAGAGCTGAAAGCTGAAATAGTTGAGTTAAGAACAGAACTAGTTGAACAAGCTAAAACAGTATCAGAACAGGGTAACAAAATAGATGAATTCCAGAAAACAGTAGAGGGGAGAGAGAATAGAATAAATGAGGCTGAAGACAGAATTATCAAGAAAGAGAACAAATTAGAGAAAACTAAAAAGAAGTAAGAGATCACAAAAAGAGACTAAGAGAAACTGAAAATAACCACAGAGACGTATGGGATGACTTCAAAAGAAATAATATACACATTATTGGCTTACCAGAGGAAGAAAGGGAAGGAGGGGAAAAAAGCATTCTTCAAGGAATAATTGCTGAGAACTTCTCTAGTCTAGACAACATAAAAGACATAGACGTTCAAGAAGCCCAGAGGGTCCCAAACAGAATTAACCCAGACTTAAAGACACCAGGGCACATCATATTTAGAATGTAAAGTAATAAGGATAAAGAAAGGATCCTGAAGGCTGCAAGTGAAAAACAAATAGCTACCTACAAAGAAAAACCCATAACATTAGCAACAGACTTCTCTACACAAACATAACAGGCCAGAAGAGAATGGCAAGATATTTATCAAGTGATTAATGAGAAAGGCTTTCAACCAAGACTACTGTATCCTGCTAGACGGTCATTCAAACTAGATGGAGGCATAAAAACCTTCTCAGACAGGCAACAGTTGAAAGAATCAACTATCACCAAGCCTGCCCTGACAGAAGTTCTGAAAGGTCTCCAAAAACAGTCAGACAACCATAAATATGCCATATATCAGGAAATTCTAAAACTCTACAAGAATGGAACTAAAATATCTTCAATCTTTGATATCAATAAATGTCAACGGCCTGAATTCACCTATTAAAATGCACAGAGTGGGAAGATGGATCAGAAAACGCAAACTAACAATATGCTGTCTACAGGAAACCCACCTAACTCAACAAGACAAACACAGACTCAAAGTGAAAGGATGGAAAATTATCATACAAGCCAATGGCCCAAAAAAAGGGCAGGAACAGCTATTCTGATATCTGACACGATGGACTTTTAAATACATAAAATTAAAAAAAGGGATGGACACTAATGCTCAGCAGATCAGTCAATCAAGAAGACTTAACATCTATGCACCCAATGAGAAGCCATCTAAATACATCAAACATCTACTGAAAGAGCTACAGCAATATACTGACAGCAACACAGTCATAGTAGGGGACTTCAACACCCCAATATCTCACCTTGACAGATTATCCAGGTAGAAAATCAATAAAGATATCAGGGAGATAAATGAGGAGATAGATAAAATAGAACTATGGACATTTTTGGAGTTATTCATCCCAAGAAACTTGAATACACATTTTACTCAAGTCCACATGGGTCATTCTCAAGGAATGACCATATGTTAGGCCACAAAGACAGCATCAGCAAATTCAAGAGCATTGAAATCATCCCAAGCATCGTCTCAGACTACAGTGGAATTAAACTAACACTTAACAATCAACAAAAGATTAGTAAGAGCCAACAAAATGTGGAAGCTCAGTAGTACACTCCTGAACAACTACTGGGTCAAAGAAGAAATAATGGAAGAAATCAAAATGTTTTGAGAGTTCAATGAAAATGAAGACAAAAGCTATCAAAATATTTGGGACACAGCTAAGGCAGTACTGAGAGGGAAGTTCATAGCCATATAAGCACAAATTAGGAAACAAGAAAAAGCACCAAAAAAAAAAAAAAAGCCTGATTGCACATCTTATAGACCCAGAAGAAGAAGAAAGGAACTCTAACTTAACCAGAAGGACAGAAATCACTAAAGTTAGGGCAGAAATAAATAACATTGAAAATAAGAAAACCATACAAAAGATCAATGAAACTAAATGTTGATTCTTTGAAAGAGTGAACAAAATTTACAAACCTTTAGCCAGACTCACAAAACAAAAAAGGAAGAAGACCCAAATAAACTGTATCATAAATGAATGAGGAGATATCACAACAGACACTGCAGAAATTCAATATATCATGCAAGGCTTCTATGAACAGTTATATGCCACCAAGCTAGAGAAACCGGAAGAAATGGACGGTTTCCTAGATACCTATGAACTTCCAAAACTAAGTAAAGAGGAACTAGATAACATGAAATTGAAAGTTATCAAAAATCTTCCCAAAAACAAAAGTCTTGGAGCAGATGGTTTTACAAATGAATTCTACAAAACCTTCAAAGAAGAACTAATACCTCTACTTTTAAAAGTCTTCCAGAAGATTGAAGACACTGGAACATTCCCTGCCAGTTTCTATGAAGCCAACATCACCCTGATACCAAAAGCAGACAGGGACACAACCAAAAAAGAAAACTACATACCAATATCTCTGATGAACATAGATGTGAAAATATTGAACAAAATTCTAGCCAACTGGATACAGCAATATATTAAAAAGATTGTTCATCATGACCAAGTGGGGTTTATCCCAGGCATGCAAGGTTGGTTTAATATACGTAAATCAATCAATGTGATCCACCACATCAACAAAAGCAAGACCAAAAACCACATGGTCATATCAATAGATGCAGAGAAAGCCTTTTACAAAATACAACATCCCTTTGTGATCAAAACACTATAAAAATGGGAATACATGGAAAATTCCTGAAGATAGTGGAGTATATATATAGCAAACCTGCAGCCAACATCATACTCAATGGTGAAAAACTGAAAGCATTTCCCCTCACATCAGGAACTAGACAAGGATTCCCATTATCACCATTACTATTAAACATAGGGTTGGAGTGCTATTGACATAGTAATCAGGCAGGAGCAAGTAATTAAAGGGTTACATATTGGAAGAGAAGAAGTCAAACTCTCCCTATTTGCAGATGACATGATAGTAAACATAGAAAAACCTAAGAAATCCAGCAAGAAGCCTTTGGAAATCATCAGGCAATACAGTAAGGTGTCAGGCTACAAACTTAACATTCAAAAGTCAGTGGCATTCCTCTATGCAAACACTAAGTTAGAAGATGAAATCCAGAAATCAATTCCTTTTACTATAGCAACAAAAACAATAAAATATCTAGTAAAAAAAAACCTTACCAAAGAAGTGAAAGACTTGTATACTGAAAATTTTGAGTCACTTCTCAAGGAAATTGAAAAAGACACAAAGAAGTAGATATTCCATGTTTCCATGTTCATGGGTTGGAAGAATTAACATCATCAAAATGAATATACTACCCAAAGCCATCTACAAATTTAAAGCTATCCCCATCAAGATCCCAAGCATATTTTTTAGGAGAATAGAACAAATGCTACAAATATTTATCTGGAACTAGAAAAGACCTAGAGTTGCCAAAACAATCTTGAGAAGAAAGAACAGAACAGGAGGAATCACACTCCCAGATCTCAAATTGTATTATAGGGCATTGTCATCAAAACTGTTTGGTACTGGAACATAAATAGACACATTGACCAGTGTAATAGAACTGAGACCCCAGAAATAAGCCTCCACACCTATGGACATCTAATCTTTGACAAAAGTGCCCAGACTAATAAATGGAGAAAACAGTCTCTTCAACAAATGGTGTTGGGAAAAATGGCTGAAACATGCAGAAGAATGAAACTGAACCACTATATTTCATCAAATACAAAAGTTAATTCCAAGTGAATCAAGGACTTGGATATTAGACCAAAAACTATCAGATACTTAGAGGAAAATATTGGCAGAATTCTTTTCCACATAAATTTTAAAGACATCTTCATTGAAAGGAATCCAATTACAAAGAAGACTAAGGCAAGTCTAAACCTATGGGACCACATCAAATTAAAAAGTTTCTGCAGAGCAAAAGAAGCCACTACCCAAACCAATAGACCCTCTAAAGAATGGGAGAAGATCTTTAAATGTCATACATCAGACAAGAAGCTAATATCTAGAATATATAAAGAGCTTGCCAAACTCAATAACAAGAAAACAAATAATCCCATCCAGAATGGGGAGAGGACATGGACAGAATACTCACCACATGAAAGGCCGAGAAACACATGAAAAAATGCTCCAAGTCTCTGATTGTCAGATAAGTACAAATAAAGAAAACAGTGAGATATCACTTCACTCTGATGAGAATGTCATACATCAAAAAAGGTAGCAGCAGCAAATGCTGGAGAGTTTGTGGGCTCACAGGAACCCTTCTGCACTGCTGGATGGAATGTAAATTGGTCCAACCTCTGTGGAGAACAGTCTCCAGTCTCGAGATCTCTCAAAAGGCTATAAATGGACCTACCCTATGATCCTACAATTCCTTTCCTGGGGATATATCCTAAGGTACCCAACACACCCATCCAAAAAGAACTGTGTACACATATGTTGTTAGCAGCACCATTTGTAATAGCCAAGACCTGGAAGCAACCCGGGTGTCCAACAACAGATGAGTGGCTGAGCAATTGTAGTATATAAACACAATGGAATACTACTCAGCTATAAAAAATGGTGACTTCATTTTCAGCTCATCTTGGATGGACCTTGAAAAATACATGTTAAGTGAAATAAGTCAGAAATAGAAGGATGAATATGGGATGATCTCACTGTCAGGCAGAAGCTGAAAAACAAGATTAGAAGAGAAAACACAAGTAGAACCTGAACTGGAATTGGCCTATTGCACCAAAGTAAAAGACTCTGTGGTGGATTGTGGGGGGGAAGAATACAGATCCAAGAAGGATGACAGAGGTCCTAATGGGAGTTGTATTGTTATATGGAAAACTGAGAAATGTTATTTATGTACAAACTGTTGTATTTACTATTGAATGTAAAACATTAATTCTCCAATAAATAAATTGAAGAAGGAGGAGGAGGAGGAGAAGGAGAAGGAAGGAGAAGGAGAAGAAGGAGAAGAAGGAGAAGAAGGAGAAGAAGAAGAAGAAGAAGAAGAAGAAGAAGAAGAAGAAGAAGAAGAAGAAGAAGAAGAAGAAGAAGAAGAAGAAGAAGAAGAAGAAAGGATCCTGAAGTCTGCAAAAACAAAGAGTCACCTGCAGAGGAAAACCCATAAGATTAACAGCAGACTTCTCCACACAAACACTACAGGCCAGAAGAGAATGGCAAAATATCTATCGAGTGATAGATATCTCAATGTGGAGAACAATCTGGAGAATTGTCAGGAAGACAGAAATGGACCTACCCTATGAGCCTGCAATTCCTCTCCTGGGGATATATCTTCAGGAACCCAACACACCCAACCAAAAATATCTGTGTACACATATGTTCTTGGCAGCACAATTTGTAATAGCCAAAAGCTGAAAGAAACCCAGGTGTCCAACAACAGATGAGTGGCTGAGAAAGTTGTGGTATATTTATACAATGGAGTACTACTCAGCTATTAAAAATGATGACTTAACCGTTTTCAGCCCATCTTTGATGGAGCTTGAAAAAATCATGTTAAATAAGTCAGAAACAGAAGGATGAATATGGGACGGTCTCACTCTCAGGCAGAAGTTGAAAAACAAGATTAGAAGAGAAAACAAGTAGAACCTAAACTGGAGTTGGCATATTGCACCAAAGTAAAAGATTCTGAGGTGGGTGGGTGGGAGAATACAGGTCCAAAAAGGATGACAGAAGACCTAGTGGGGGTTGTATTGTTATATGGAAAACTGGGAAATGTTATGCAAGTACAAACTATTGTATTTACTCTTGAACATAAAATATTAATTCCCCAATAAAGAAATTTTAAAAATGTTCATGAAATACTCTATATCAAATTTAATGAAATTTATGAACATTATAATACAAAAAGCTTAGTTAACTTCATGAAATATAAACAAACACAAATTCAATACTAAAGGCACATTTATGATAAAATTGCTGAAAACCAACTACAGAACAAAATCTTTAAAATCACCAGTAAATTAACATATGTACAGAGGATCGAAGTAAGATTTATCACTGATTTCCCATCAGAAAAAAAAAAGTAAGCTAGAGAAAAATAGAACCACTTAAAAATAATGCAGTACTGGGGGTCAGGCAGTAGTGCAACAGGTTAAGTGCACTTGGTGCTAAGTGCAAGGACCAGCGTAAAGATCTTGGTTCAAGCCGCCAGCTCCCCATCTGCAGGGGAGTCGCTTCACAGGTGGTGAAGCAGGTCTGCAGGTGTCTATCTTTCTCTCGCCCTCTCTGTCTTCCCCTCCTCTCTCCATTTCTTTCTGTCCTATCAAACAACGGCGACATCAATAACAACAATAATAAAAATAACCACAACAATGATAAAAAAAATAACAACAAGGTCAACAAAAAAGGGGCGAAAATGGCCTTCAGGAGCAGTGGATTCATGGTGCAGGCACCGAGCCCCAGCAATAACCCTGGAGGGTAATAATAATAATAATAATAATGCATTACTGCAGAAAAATGTAAATTCAGAATTCTATATCCAGTGATAATGTCTCTTCAAAAAAATTGAAGTAATATTTTTTCCACCAATGGTATTGTTGGGGCTTGGTGCCTGCACATTCATTCCACTAAATCTGGTGGTCATTTTTATTTCTTTTTTTTTTTTAGAGAGAGAGAAAAATAGAAAGGGAGAGAGAAAGAGAAACTCTTGCAACACTGTTTTACTGCTCACAAAACTACTCTTTTATAGATGAGTACCAGGGACTTGAACTTGGCTCTTCCCACATAGTAACTTGTGTTCTCTACTGGGTGCATCACCACCCAGACCCATATTTCAGATATATATATTTGCGTGTATGTGTGTGAGAGAGACACAGACAGAGAGAGAGAGGAGAGATAGAACTGAGAAGTATTGGTAGATCTGTACTTTATTTAAAAAATATTTATTCATTATTATGATAAAAACCACAGCACTGTATTGTATTGTTCTACTCTGGCATATAGTGGGCCAGGAATTGCATCTGGGGACACTGGGTATGCAAGTCTTGTGCTCCAGTGCTAAACTATCTCCATCCTCATAACTGTATGTACTTTAGAAAAGATTAAAGGAAGTTCTTCAGGCTGAAGGAAAATGATTCCAGATGGAAGCTTGAATCTATAGAGAAGACTAAATAGCACCAGAAATGGAAAATATGTGGGCAAAATTTAAGACCTTTTCTCACTTTTTAATTAACTGCTTTAATCAAAATAAAAACAATATATTGGGTGGAGTTTAGAACATGTGTGGGAATAAAAAACAAGATAATAATAGCACATAAGATGAAGGGGGCATGACAGTATACAGTTGTAAATTATTCACACTTTAAGAGAGGTAAACTATGCAAAGTTAAAATTAACATTGCTAAGACTAGAGAAACTACTCAAAACACATAGCTGCAAACTAGAATAGACCAAATATTGAAGATAAAGTAAAATTTCAGATACTCAGTTCACTACAAGATCTGGGATGTAGTGTATCAAGTTGAGCACAAACATTACTATGCACAAGAACACAGGTTTAACCCCAGAGCCCCACCTATAGAGGGAAAGTTTCACAAGTGATGAAGCAGTGTCTTTCTTTCTCTCTCTCTATTTTCCCCTTCCCTCTCAATTTCTCCCTATCCTATCACAAAAGAGACAATTTTTAAGAAGGAAAAATAGCCATTGAGAAAGATGAATTCACCATGTGTGCACCTACCCCAATGATAATCCTAGTGGAAATTTTTTAAAAAATCAAAACATTCAACACAATAGGAAGTTGAAAAAAGAACAAAAATGTGCTGTTTCATAATAAAGTGGAACTAAATAAGAATAAAAATAAAATAACACATTTGTCAGAGAAATCTTTATTTGTAACAATATGACAGATTCAAAAGCAAGCAATAAAAATAATTACATTAAATGTAAAGGGACTAAATAAAGAATTAAGAATTAGAGATGGTTAGGTTTGATAAAAAAAAAAAGAGAGAGAAATATTTACCCAATTTTCATGACTTCTTGTTTGACATAAGAGGAAGAAACATCAAGAAAGTAACTGAACAAGTTAGTGTGGGTGCTGCAGAATCAAGTCAGCTTTCTCTGGGAAGGGTCATAAGTGTGAAAACACCCCATTCATTAGGATGCAAGCTTAGAGTTGCAAGAGGCTTTGATCTCATCATCATGAAGATTCTGATCTGCCCCAGCTGGGTTCGGGATGTGGAGGTCACATAACCAAGATCACCTGTTATTAAGTCTTTAGCAATGACATATTCCCAATATCTACAAGTTTGAAGCTTGAGTTGCTCATTCAGCCATGAATTCTGGGCATTTATACAAATGCTGGTTGAAACATGAGCTTAAGGAGCATTTGCCAAACAGCTGCAAGGAGCAAAGGGAACAGAGGAATAAAACCTGTTACAGCCTTGGATCCCACTTCAATGCAACAAGGAGATATCAGGGTGAAACAACAAGTACTTATGATAACAAGACAAAAATCATCCCTTCATTTCTTTCCTCTAAAGACTGAACTCTAGAGAGTTGAGATGGGTTGTCATTTACTGTTGCATTTTTCTCTGCTCCCCACCCTCCAATAAGTACCTCTCCCCACAACCACCACCACCAAGTTATACAAACACCAAATGATTCTTCACTGGAGTTTAGTTCTCTATCACCAGGTTTGAGCAAAAACTCCACAGCTGCAAAAATATCACAATTTGCCAGGAGTCAGAGATTTTGAGATCTAGAAAGGAGCTGGAGAAAATGGCTTAATTTTGTGTGGATGGAATCCGGTCCAGTCCTTCTTTGGACAATAGTGCTTTGGTTTTCCTGTGAGATGAAACCCCTTCCCTACTTCCAGGTCTTGTGTTGGACTGGAGTTGCTACAGCCATTCTTTCCCATATCCAAAGATATATGTGGCACATAGCTGGCCAATAAGCATGCTATATTCTGTTGAACAATAAGATGGATTCTGGCAGAGATGCTGGAGCCAGGAGGCTCATCTTGAGCAATATGTAAAACGATTTCTATATTTAGGTGCAGGAGGTGCCAGCAGTTGGAAGTGACCCTGAAGCCATGGAAGGCAATCTTAGAACACAAGGAGAAGGAGAGCCTTGGTTTAGAATAAAGCCACACAGAGGAAAGCAGTGCCAAGAGGCAGCAAGAGAATGGGGCTGGGTCATGGCATGCCTGGTAAGAGGGTACATGTTACAATGTGCCAGGACCCACATTCAAGGCCCTGATACCTACCTTCAGGTGGAAAACTTCACAAGTGGTAAAGTAGTGCTGTAGGTGACTCTGTAACTCTCTTCATCTCTATCTTTCCCTTTGTCTACATTACCACCACTATTACTATTACTACTACCACTAATAATACTTTTAAAAAGAGGTGGCTAGAGGAGGATGTCTGATGGCATTTGACACCTCAATGCAGCCATGCCAGAGAGATCTACACTTTGACATTTCAGCTTTATTTTTAATAAGCTGTCCTTAATCACACATGTCTAGCTAAACTGGGTTTCTCTCAGAGACAAAGATGCCTAATTGGGGAGTCGGGCTGTAGTGCAGCGGGTTAAGCGCAGGTGGCACAAAGCACAAGGACCGGCATAAGGATCCCGGTTCGAACCCTGGCTCCCCACCTGCAGGGGAGTCGCTTCACAGGCGGTGAAGCAGGTCTGCAGGTGTCTATCTTTCTCTCCTCCTCTCTGTCTTCCCCTCCTCTCTCCATTTCTCTCTGTCCTATCCAACAACGACAACAACAATAATAACTACAACAATAAAACAACAAGGGCAACAAAAGGGAATAAATAAATAAAATAAATTTTTAAAAAGATGCCTAATTTATTGATATAACATGTTAGTAATGGTCTATATCAGCAGTTGATGAACTATGTCTGTCCTGTTGAACCCTAAATTTCTATACTACACACGTGAACCAGAGAGACTAAGGGACAAGCACCCCTTGACTCCAATTCAATGAGAACTCTTATTTATTTTATATATGATGGTTGCCACAGTTTTATCTGATAATATAACAAAAAGTTTTTTAGTGAGGAGGAAAAACTACAGCTGTTCAATTCAACCCTCTTCAGTGAAAGGTTCAGAAAACCCAAGTGACTTTCAGAAAATGAGTCCACAACAGGCAAGTACCTTCTAATTACAGTGTTACCTACAGGAACCCAACATGTACAGTGTCCTTGCATTAAAAAAATTCTGTCTGAGAGAGCTTTACATCTTCTCTTGCTGTGCTTATGTGCTCATGTGGAAGTCCCACACATATGCCAGAAAACACACTTGTTTCTGTACCCACTGCCTGCCAGAGGAAAGGCAAAGCCTTATTTTCAGTAGGCTAAAGTAGTGATTTGGTTTTTGAGAAGACATTTAAAATCTATCATACTTCAAAATAAAAACATAAATAAAGCAAAATCTGGTCACTTTTAGAAATGAACTAATTAAGTCCCATCTGTATCAATGTGGCTGCCTTCTATTATGAAGTGGAAAAAATAGGAAGAGAAAAAATCCAAACTGGCAATAATGTCCCTCTTTAATTGAATAAACTAACAGTTTTCTCATTCTAATGAGCATAAACTGTTTACAGAAAAGATTTTATTTAAATTACCCAGAGTAATTACTTTAAATGCACAGTTTGGTTAAAAGCTACAGTCATAAATAATTAATTCTTCCTTCTTAAAAAGAATTATGCAAATAGAAGCCAAGAGGCTAAAAATGGAAAAGATCTAATTACATGTACATCAAGCTTGCATTTTGCTCCTGTGTTCCTGGGTCCTCATGTCCCTCTCTTTGCACCTGCTCAGAATACAAACCACTGGGCACTGATTGGGGTCTTGGGTGCTTATGCATCTCTCTGCAATCCTTTCTATTTCTACAGAGAGAAGCAGAGGAACCAAGAAATGGGTGTGGTGGGCTTCAGTCACACCCTGACCCATACCATCTGCATGTGAGCCCTAGCAGATTCTTGGCAGTGGCAGGAAGGCAGAATTGAGAGATCCAGATGTATTTCCAAGGCAGCCATCCTGGGCAGGCAATCTGCTGAGTGAGCAGAGCTCAGAGGAATAAAGTCCTCTGTGAGGAACTGCATGGTCTCTTCATAACATGAAAAGAGCATGAGAGGCTAGACACTTAAAATCTACAAGTGTACACAAGTGCCAGGATTCTGACGTTCATGGGGGAACTTGTAGGTCAGACAACCTGAGATTGCACAATCATTTTTTCTCTTTTTGACAGCACTGTCAAGAAAGAAAAGCTCTTGGACTAGGAAAATAGTATAGGGGTTCTGCAAAAGACTTTCATGCCTGATGTTCTGAGATCCCAGGTTCAATCCCCAGCACCACCATCAACCAGAGCTGAGCAGTGCTCTTGTTTCTATCCTTCTCTGTATTTTTCTCACTGAAATACACAAATAAAATGGTTTTTGCTTTTGTTTTGAGGGAGTCGGGTGGTAGCACGGCGGGTTAAACGCAAGTGGCGCTTTGCAAGGACTGGAGTAAGGATCCCAGTTGGAGCCCCGGCTCCCCACCTGCAGGGGAGTTGCTTCACAAGTGGTGAAGCAGTTCTGCAGGTGTCTTTCTTCCTTTCCCCCTCTCTGTCTTCCCCTCCTCTCTCCATTTCTCTTAGTCATATCCAACAACAACTACATCAATAACCACAACAATGTTAAAAAAAAAAGGGCAACAAAAAGGGAAAATAAATAAATATTAAATTTTTTTTTGTTTTTTTTGAATAAAAATAATTTTAAAAAATATTAGTGAATTGCACCATAGCACCAGTTTCCCCAATGCTGTGGTATTCCCATGTGGTGTTGGGCTAGAACTTGACAATGAGCATAAGTCAGCACATGGTGAGCTGGGGTTTATGTTTGTAACCAGTGTCGTGCAACCATGATCTCCATAAATTACCTATATATTTCATGAAGAAGGAAAGAAAAAAAACACTCCAATTATATAGGGAGTTTGTTTTGCTATTAAAACAAATAAGCAAAGACCCTCAGTCCAATTCTTTGGGGGACAAAAGTGTGGGTCCCAAAAAGCAGAGGCATAGGTGCTGGGGCTCCATGGTCTATAGGCCTTTACTTGTTCTGCTTAAGCTCAGAACCCTTAAACCCAGCTTGTGACTCAAACTGGCCTCACTGAATGAAGATATAATCCATTTTTGGTTTAGAGGAGCTTTGGAGAGAACTCTAACAGCTCATATAGTGAGAGCTAAATAGTACTTTAATGAGTAAATGAATCAGAGGCAGAGATTAAATTTCCACTTGAATAACCAAAGGATTCTCGATTAGAAGGGGAGAAAACATGCCTGAAATCCAGTTTGATTCTGCTCTAACCCTGTGGATTTTCCTCCACCTGCACACAGGTCTGAAAGAATCTGTCCACTGGCTGTGCTCTAGGACTAGGACAATGGTTTCACAGCATGAGGAAGCTTCCTCTTAGTCACCAAAAAAGAAACTCAATATCACAATGTTCTGTGTTTAGGCAGGGAATTACTCAGAAATATTCAGACCAAAGGCAAATAGTTAATGCTAAAACAACTCCCTCATTTTATTTTAAAACATTTACATTCAAGGCTGAATGATGGCATACCAGGTAGAATGCACATGTCATCATGTGCAACAATCCAGGCTTAAGCCTCCAGTCCCCACCTGCAGGGGGAAAGCTTCCAAAGTATTGAAGTTGGGCTTCAGGTGTCTCTCCTCTCTTTCTCTCTCTCTTTCTCTTGATTTCTATGTTTCTGTCCAACAAATAAATACATTAAAAATAATTAACTTTACATTCTCCCACATAAAGGGAAGCCACTCTCTTTGACAAACATTAATGGACATTAGGGAAAGTCAGCCTTTGGTGTCCTTGGAATCATCTTCTGAAAATGGAGACAATAGTAGTACCATTCTTAGAAGATTGCTATGTATGTCTCTATACTTAATGAAAATCATAATTTTATACTTTATTTTTATTATTTTAAATAAACTAAAAGCTATTCAAAATAATATTTCATTTTTATACTTGTTATTATTTTTTAATGAGTGAGAAATGCAGAAAGACCAGATCACTGTTCATATTTCGTTTATGATGATTCTGGGGATTCAGCCTAGGACATGGGGATTCAGCCTTGGGCATGAGTCTCTTGCTCAACCACTATGCTGTCTTCCCAGTCCCTAAATTTATATTTTAAAATAATATCAAATTTACATTGTTAGAGATTTGAAATGCAACAATATGTTATATGATTTATACTATACCTGGCTAATTGTGAGTATTAGAAAAATATTCTTGGTTTTGCTTTGCCCTAGTTTTTTGGCTGCATGCTCAGTACTATATGGCCCCAGGAAAGCTATGTTCTTTTATCCCCCCCACTCAACAAATCTTATTAAATGTCTTTTATTTAGATACTTAGAATCTCAGTATTGACAGAGAAAACTTAGATATGGGTCAGTTGGTGGAGCATCAGACTTTCATGCCTGAGGCTCTGGGTGAGATACCTGACTGCATAGACTAGACTGGTGCTCTGACTTTCTCCTTCTCTTTCTCCTTCTCCTTCCTCTTCCTTTTCCTCTTCCCCTCCCTTCCCCCTTCTTCTTCTTCTTATCCTCCTCCTCCTTTCTTTATCCTCTTTCTCTCTCTCTCTCCTATGTAATAAACAAAACCTTAACATAAAAAATAGAGCTGAATGCCTACAAGTACTTCCCTGGGGCACATCCAGTCCCTTGAGCCATTCCTGCAATGACTATAGCACGGGTATTGTTAATAGTTACACTGTCACACACACAACCCAACTTTGTATGAAAGCTCAGTGTGCTATTTCCCTGGCCACTGTCTTAATTCCATATTATGTAGCAGCTGAACTGATGAGGTATGGCTAGAAAAGGGAAGTGATTTCCATAATGGCATGTGGTTCATAAGGGACAGAGTAAAGAATTTTCAGACCCCAAGATGAATGGTTATTTCCCCAATTCATTTTTAAAAGGCAGATTTATTTATTTATGAAACAGAGAACCAACCAGAGCATCACTCAGGCACACGTGATGTCAGAGATGGAGCCCAGGATCGCATGCTTGAAACTTCATCAGTTGATACACTCTACCACCTTCAATGTTTATTTAGTACCCCAGAACCTCAGAAATTCTGGGTATGATTACTGATTGTACAGTGTAGGGAGTGATACAGGCAAGTCCTTACACCTCCCCTTAACCTTCATTAGAGGAATTTCAAAAAAAATTTGAGGGAATTCAGGCAGTAGCGCAGTGGCTTAAGCACATGTGGTGCAAGGACCCGTGAGAAGATCCCGGTTCAAGCCCCAGGCTCCCCACCTGCAGGGGAGTCGCTTCACAAGAGGTGAAGCAGGTCTGCAGGTGTCTCTCTTTTTCTCCCCCTGTCTGTCTTCCCCTCCTCTCTCATTTCTCTCTGTCTTACCCAACAATGACGACATCAATAACAACAACAATAAAAACAAGGGCAACAAAAAGGGAATAAATATTTATTAAAATTTTTTTGGGGATGGCGGACTGAGAAGCTGCTAGTGGCTTGAGCTCTGACCACAGCTTCTGGAAACGGTAGGATTTTCTGCCTTTAGTAGGCCAGTCAATAAGGGGTCCTAGCGGTGACAGCAAGGAGGTGACTATAACTTAATTTGGGTTAAGAAATAGAGTAGAAAAAAAAGGGAAAAAAATTCTTTCCTTTTAATTATTAAGCACACCCCCTACCCCTCCCCTCCATAACCACTCCCTGGGGACCAGCTCCTAGCAGGCTCCCCTGCTGAGCTTCTGTCTTTACCAAATTCCTGTCCCACCAGGGAGTATCATTCATTCTAAGTCTATACCCTTCTGAAACCTCTGGCCTTTTTTCTTTCTAAGTAGCCAACCCCCCCACCTCACCCCACATAGCTAATTAAATAATTAAAAATAAATAAATAAATAAATAAACTCTTTCCTTTCACCTCTCTTTTATGACTGTTCTTTTTCTTATCTTTTTCTTTTTTCTCTCTCTCCTTCTTTTCTTTCTTTTCTTTTTCTCATTCTTGTTACCCTTTCTTCCTTAATCCTACAGCTTCCAAAGCCACAGGCCCCATACCCCACACCACCAAACAGTGTGCTTTTTTGAATTCACATATACATTTGGGAATTATTTTGGGGAAGAATTCTGACTCAGTGTGGACTCTCACTGCGAGTGTCTCTGCTTAACTTCCCTTCCTCCTTTAGCCACCCCTAGAATATACAGGGGATAGTAGATTTGCATAAATGTCTATTTCAGCTATCCTTGTCTAGTCCTGAGGGTTTTTTTTTTGTTTTTTTTTCTCTCATTCTTAACAATCAGCTGCCTCTGATCAAGAGGTTTGAGGTAATCTGGGACAGGGCTTTTTTTTTTTTAACCCTGATCTAGTTTAATACTAATATTATATAAAGGCATATATCTTCCCCCCCTTTAGGGTGATCAGAATTAACTCTTAGGGTATCTTTCATTGCTAGGGTAGTGGGCATCTTATCTATTGTGGGAGGAACTTGTCTCCTTACTCCTACCTCCTTTACAGACTCTCCCCACACGTCTCCTCCAAGCTAATTAAAAAAATCAAATTAAATTAAATTAAAAATAAAGTAATAAAAAAAACCCTTTCCTTTCACTGCTCTTTAATTACAGCTCTTTTTCTTATCTTTTCCCTTTTCTCTCACTTGTCCCTTTTTTCTTTTTTTTTTTTTTATCTTGTCATACATTCTTCCTTCCTTCTTCTTTGCCTTTCTGAATTTGTGAATTATTTGGGGGAAGAAATCTGACTCAGAGTGGACTCTCTATGTGTGTATCTCTGCTCTAGTTCCCTTTCCCCTCTTGTTACCCCTAGAATATACAGTGGATAGTAGATTTGCATAACTATTCTTGCTATCCCTTCTTTCTTTTCTTTCTTCTTCACTGGGATTTGGTTACTATTTTTTAACGGACTGGAGAAATTGGCTAACTGGTAGTGATTAAACTGCTTTGAGACTTGCTTCAGTTGCTACTGTAATTCCTGAGGTTGGTGAGTGCAACTGTCATAAAGGTATTTAGTACAGTGTTACTTGTGCTCAAGACACAACAACTGAGGAACAACAGAGCATAAAAAAAGAAACACACAAATCAAAAAAATGGGTAGATGAAAAACAAATAAAACTGCTACTCCAATGAATGAAGACAAGAGCCCAGAAGAAACTACAAATCAGCCAGAAGTAACCATAGATAAGAAAAGTATGCAAGCAATAATAAACTTATTAATCACAGAAATGAAAACAACATTGGAGGAAAGGAATGGCAGTATTAGGGAAACAACAGTTGAGACCCCCAAGGAAAATACTGATTATCTCGAGGCAATTAGAGAACTGAAAGCTGAAATAGCTGTAATGAAGAAAGAAGCTGAGGCAAGGGAAAGCAGACTAACAGAAGCAGAAAACAGAATTAGTCAGACAGAGGATGAGTTAGAGAAAACAAAGAAAGAGGTAAAAGAGCTCAAAAAGAGATTGAGAGACACTGAAAACAACAACAGAGACATATGGGATGATCTTAAAAGAAGTAACATTCTCATAATTGGCCTGCCAGAGGAAGAAAGAGAGGAAGGGGAAGCAAAAATTCTAGAGGAAATAATAGAAGAAAACTTCCCAAACCTGATTAACAGAAAGGACATTAAGATTCAAGAGGCCCAGAGAGTTCCAAACAGAATCAACCCAGACCTGAAGACACCAAGACACATCATAGTCACAATGAGAAGAAGTAAGGATAAAGAAAGGATCCTACAGGGCTGCAAGAGAGAAACAAAAAGTCACATACAAGGGAAAACCCATAAGATTATCTGCAGACTTCTCCACTCAAACTCTAAAAGCCAGAAGAGAATGGCAAGATATGTATCAAGTCCTGAATGAAAAAGGATTTCAACCAAGGATAATATATCCTGCAAGACTTTCATTCAAACCAGATGGAGGGATCAAAACCTTCTTAGACAAACAACAGTTAAAGGAGGCAACCATCACCACACTGGCACTGAAGGAGGTTCTAAAAGACCTCTTATAAACAATATCACTTTAACACTTGCAATATATCAGAGCAAACAAAAAATTGTTGAACAATGGCACAACAATACATTAAATCCATAATATCAATAAAGGTCAATGGCTTAAACTCACCCATCAAAAGGTACAGAGTTGGGGGATGGATCAGAAAACATAATCCAACCATATGCTGCTTGCAGGAATACCATCTGACACAACAAGCTAAACACAGACTTAAAGTGAAAGGATGGAAAACTATCATACAGGCTAACGAACAACAAAAAAGGGCAGGAACAGCCATTCTCATCTGAGACACGATAGATTTTAAATTAAATAAAGTAATAAAAGATAGGCAAAGACATTACATAATGATTAGAGGATCAATCAGCCAAGAACTTAACAATCATTAACATCTATGCACCCAATGAGGGACCATCTAAATACATAGAACTTAATGAAAGAGTTTCAAAAATACATCAATAGTAATACAATAATAGTGGGAGACTTCAATACCCCACTCTCACACTTAGACAGATCAAAAAAGCAGAGAATCAACAAATATACAAGAGAATTGAATGAAGAGATTGACAGACTAGACCTCTTGGACATTATCAGAGTCCTTCACCCCGAAAAAATTGGAATACACCTTCTTTTCATTCCACATAACACATGCTCAAGGATAGACCACATGTTAGGCCACAAAGACAACATCAATAAATTCAAGAGCATTGAAATCATCCCAAGTATCTTCTCAGACTACAGTGGAGTAAAACTAACATTTAACAACAAACAGAAAATTATTAAAAGACACAGAATTTGGAAACTAAACAACATGCTCCTTAAGAACCACTGGGTCAGAGAGTCACTCTAGCAGGAAATTCAAATGTTCCTGGAAACTAATGAAAATGAAGACACAACCTATCAAAATATTTGGGACACAGCTAAAGCAGTACTGAGAGGGAAACTTAAAGCCATACAATCACATATTAAACACCAAGAAGAAGCTCAAATGAATGACCTTACTGCACACCTCAAGGACTTAGAGGAAGAGGAACAAAGGAACCCTAAAGCATCCAGAAGGACAGAAATCACTAAAGTTAGAGAAGAAATAAACAACATCGAAAATAAAAGAACCATACAAAAGATCAATGAAGCCAAATGTTGGTTCCTTGAAAGATTAAAAAAAATTGACAAACCCCTAGCCAGACTCACCAAACAAAAAAGAGAGAAGACTCAAATTAATAGAATTGTAAACGATGGAGGAGATATCACAACTGACACCACAGAAATCCAGAGAATCCTGTGAAACTTCTATAAAGAACTATATGCCACCAAGCTAGAGAATCTGGAAGAAATGGAATAATTCCTAGAAGCATATGCCCTTCCAAAACTGAACCAAGAAGAACTACAAAATCTAAATGCACCAATCACAGACAAAGAAATTGAAACCATTATTAAGAACCTCCCCAACAACAAAAGTCCTGGACCAGATGGCTTCACAAACGAATTCTACAAAACTTCCAGGAAACAGTTAGTACCCATACTTCTTAAGCTTTTCCATAAGATTGAAGAAACAGGAATACTCCCTTCCACCTTCTATGAAGCCAACATCACCCTGATACCAAAAGCTGATAGGGACAGAACAAAAAAAGAAAACTACAGACCAATATCTCTGATGAACATAGATGCCAAAATATTAAACAAGATCTTGGCCAACTGGATAGAGCAACATATCAAAAAGATTGTTCATCACGACCAAGTGGGATTCATCCCAGGAATGCAAGGCTGGTTCAACATCCGTAAGTCAATCAGTGTCATTTTCCACATCAATAAAAGCAAAGCCAAAAACCACATGATTATCTCAATAGATGCAGAGAAAGCCTTTGACAAGATATAACACCCATTCATGCTCAAAACTCTACAAAAATGGGAACAGATGGGAAATTCCTCAAGATAGTGGAGTCTATATATAGCAAACCTACAGCCAACATCATACTCAATGGACAGAAGCTGAATGCATTCCCCCTCAGATCAGAGACTAGACAGGGCTGTCCATTGTCACCGTTGCTCTTCAACATAGTATTGGAAGTTCTTGCCATAGCAATCAGGCAAGAGAAAGGAATCAAAGGAATACAGATTGGAAGGGAAGAAGTGAAGCTCTCACTATTTGCAGATGATATGAGAGTATACATAGAAAAACCTAAAGAATCCAGCAGAAAACTACTGGAAGTTTTTAGGCAATATAGCAAGGTATCAGGCTACAAAATCAATGTACAAAAATCAGTGGCATTTATTTATGCAAACACTAAATCTGAAGAAGAAGACATCCAGAAATCACTCCCCTTTACTGTTTCAGCAAAATCAATCAAATACCTAGGAATAAAGTCGACCAAAGAAGTGAAAGACTTGTATGCTGAAAACTATGAGTCGCTACTCAAGGAAATAGAAACTGATACCAAGAAATTGAAAGATATCCCATTCTCATGGATTGGAAGAATAAATATCATCAAAATGAATATTCTCCCCAGAGCCATATACAAATTTAATGCAATACCCATCAAAGTTCCACCAAGCTTCTTTAAGAGAATAGAACAAACACTACAATCATTTATCTGGAACCTGAAAACACCTAAAATTTCCAAAACCATCTTGAGGAAAAGAAACAGAAATGGAGGCATCACACTCCCAGATCTCAAACTGTATTATAAAGTTATCATCATCAAAACAGCATGGTACTGGAACAAAAATAGGCACACAGACCAGTGGAACAGAATTGAAAGCCCAGAAATAAATCCCCACACCTATGGACATCTAATCTTTGATAAGGCGGCCCAAAGGTTTAAATGGAAAAAGGAGGCTCTCTTCAATAAATGGTGCTGGGAAAACTGGGTTGTAACATGCAGAAGAATGAAATTGAACCACTTTATCTCACCAGAAACAAAAATCAACTCCAAATGGATCAAAGACCTAGATGTCAGACCAGAAACAATCAAATACTTAGAGGAAAACATTGGTAAAACACTTTCCCACCTACACCTCAAGGACATCTTTGATGAATCAAACCCAATTGCAAGGAAGACTAAAACAGAAACAAACCAATGGGACTACATCAAATTGAAAAGCTTCTGCACATCCAAAGAAACTATTAAACAAACAAAGAGGTCTCTCACAGAACGGGAGAAGATCTCCACATGCCATACATCAGACAAGAAACTAATCACCAAAATATATAAAGAGCTCAGCAAACTTAGCACCAAAAAGCAAATGACCCCATCGAAAAATGGGCAGAGGATATGAACAAAACATTCACTACAGAGGAGATCCAAAAGACTAACAACATATGAAAAACTGCTCTAGGTCACTGATTATCAGAGAAATGCAAATTAAGACAACACTAAGATACCACCTCACTCCTGTAAGAATGGCATACATCAAAAAGGACAGCAACAAAAAATGCTGGAGAGGTTTTGGGGACAGAGGAACCCTTTTACATTGCTGGTGGGAATGTAAATTGGTACAGCCTCTGTGGATAGCAGTCTGGAAAACTCTCAGAAGGCTAGACATGGACCTTCCATATGATCCTGTAATTCCTCTCCCTGGGTTATATCCCAAGGACTCCACAACACCCAACCAAAAAGAGGTGTGTACTCCTATGTTCATAGCAGCACAATTCTTAATAGCTAAAACCTGGAAGCAACCCAGGTTTCCAAAAACAGATGAGTGGCTGAGAAAGCTGTGGTATATATACACAATGGAATACTATGCAGCTATCAAGAACAATGAACCCACCTTCACTGACCCATCTTGGACAGAGCTAGAAGGAATTAGGTTAAGTGAGCTAAGTCAGAAAGATAAAGATGAGTATGGGATGATCCCACTCATCAACAGAAGTTGAGGAAGAAGATCTGAAAGGGAAACTAAAAGCAGGACCTGACCAAATTGTAAGTAGGGCACCAAAGTAAAAACCCTGTGGTGAGGGGTAGACATGCAGCTTCCTGGGACAGTGGGGGGTGGGAGTTGGTGGGAGGGATAGGTCACAGTCTTTTGGTGGTGGGAATGGTATTTATGTACACTCCTAGTAAAATGTAGTCATATAAATCACTAGTTAATTAATACGAAAGGGGGAAAATTTATTGTATGTCTCGAAGTTTTTCAAAACACAAACTGAATCTTTTCTCAATATATGCAGTGTAATTGATATGCAGACTCTCTCAAAATCCTAGACCAAGTAGATCAGAAGCAACCAATAGCACAGCTATATACAAGATACTGGGTACTGTACAGCAAACCCTAACAAAAGGACTTTTCAAAGTTAACCCAATTACCAAATAATGTGATGATAACATTAATTATCAATTGTCTTTTTGAACCCTAAGACAGCAGGAACCTCACATCTCCACTATAGAGCCTCTACTTCCCCCAGTCTTGGAACCCTTGGAACGCCAGTCTTGGAACCACTTTCCCGTATGCCTCTCCCAATCCATATCAAATAATATTGCATCTGCCGATCACAACCTAAACAACACAAAGATTGCCACCTCAACATGCTTCACTTCAGACTGTGTCCAGAGACTTCACGTGTGGAATGACAACCCTTCAGTTTCATTACTCGGGTGAGACCTTTCCTTTCATAGTATACTCTAATTTCATCTCAGGTGGTTCACTTTCTAACAAAGTCCCAAAACCTAGATATACACCAGTTTCTGTGAGAGAGAGCTTATGTTCACACGTATCCATAAACTACTGCAAAATATATGCCTGAAAGCAGAAGTACACTAGAGTTTGCAGTGAGTACCCCCCTATCACTTCCTCTCCACTATTCCAACCTTTGGGTCCATGATTGTTCAACAATTTGTTTGGCTTCCTATGTTAACTCTCTTTTCAGTCACCAGGTTCCAGATGTCATCAGGATGCCGGCCAGGCTTCCCTAGACTGAAGACCCCACCAATGTGTCCTGGAGCTCTGCTTCCCCAGAAACCCACCCTACTAGGGAAAGAGAGGCAGACTGGGAGTATGGACCGACCAGTCAATACCCATGTTCAGCGGGGAAGCAATTACAGAAGCCAGACCTTCTACCTTCTGCAACCCACAATGACCCTGGGTCCATGCTCCCAGAGGGATAGAGAATGGGAAAGCTATCAGGGGAGGGGGTGGGAAATGAAGATTGGGTGGTGGGAATTGTGTGGAATTGTACCCCTCCTACCCTATGGTTTTTTTAATTAATCCTTTCTTTAAAAAAAAAAACATCTCTGTTGGCGCAATGAGGAAGATTTATATCTTCTTCGGTTACTTTTAGGATTAACAAAATAAAGAATAAGCAGCAAGAAAAAAAATTATTTTTGCGATACTTCTAACTGACTTCTCCAGTGGATAAATGAGATCATCACTACAAAAAGACTTCAGGAAACAGAACTAAGGTGCCCAGGCACCACTACTGATATTCCTTCATGCTTAGATACTAACCCTGGAGTGGTAGTGGGAACTTGAAGAATGGTCATCCAAGAAGTATCTGGAATAATTTACAAAGGGAAATAAGCCAGACAGTCAACTCAAGACACTGGGAAGTCGCAGAAGACTCCATATGTTAAGAGCAGCTTCTTTATGATCACAAATACCTAGCTCTCCTACAAAAAAAGAAAAGGTTCCAAAGCCTTATGGTCCACAGCTGTGATTAACACATGAGATCAGATGGTTAAGAGATTAAAGAAAGGAATGTGGTAAGAAGCCATTAATAAGCAAGTGTATAGTAACTGCACTAACAGTGTTGGGGCCATAGCAGTCCAAAATGGGTACCATCGAGGTCAATAGAAACAGGAAATTGTTAAAGAAAAGAAAAACTGTGATTAGTTACCTTTCTGTTTTCATAGATAAAAATCAACTGTGCAGGGCCAGCAAAACAGTTCACTTGGATAGTGCTCTGCTTTGTCTCATGCACAATCTATATTTGAGCCTAGCTCCTATCACATTGAAGGAAGCTCTGCTACTGTGATATCTTTCTCTCTCTCTCTCTCTCTCAGTCTCTGTGTGTGCGTCTATATTTTTTAAAAAAAAGAAGAAAATAGGGAAAGAAAAGAACCAACTGTGCTACCAATTCATATTTTAATGAGAAAATTACTAGTGAATGAATAACTATTAGGAAAAGATTTATGGTATGTAGATTAAAAAACAAATTATGGTTCCTTAAGTAATGATAAGAGTTTGAAAGATCTGATGAAGGACTAGATTGGGGCCAGTAAGGTGGTTTAATCCAAGAGATTCAGATTATATTGTTATCTTGATTGCTTTTAACACACACACAATTCAAATGAACTGTTTCAGCATTCAAGAACTCTGGAGCTCAAAGAAATTATCCTTAAATATGTTGTGAGTTTTGAAAATTCACTCAAATATGTATATGCATGAAACACTCTGAAACATGTGGGAATGGGAAAATTTGGTAGTTTTCATCTTTCTTTTTGTTGGGTGAAAGTAATGAATAAAAACCACAGAGTTCTTTCAGACAACAATGGCTTCCACATCTCCATACTGGAAAATCTAAAAATTAAATTCAATAAAAGATAGAAAGTTTAAGTCATTAACTCGTTCTCCTCAATAACACAATGAGCATTCATATGAGTGTTGGCAACTTGCAAAGATAAATGTGATCCAGATTCTTTGAGTTGTCCTATATGTGTCCTCAGTTTTAATATACTATATGTAAAAATCACTCATGGATCAGAAATTGAAAACTCATGGATATGAAATTGTATACTGGTTATCCACTAGATTATCAGTGAGTGATACACTTATCATTTTCACACTTAAAAAATGTATTAATTATTTAATATTGATTTACAAAATTATGAGATAACAGGGGTGTAATTCCTCACTGTTCCCACCACCAGAGTTCTGTGTCCCCATTCCCTCCTTTGGAAACTGAAGTAGTTCTACCAAGGCTACAGATATGGGTTGACTATTATCCCCATAACTATTTATATTTTTATATATTTGCTCATTTTTTTTTCTTTTTTAAAATTTTTTATTCTCTTTATTTACTTATTGAATAGAGACAGTAGCACTGTAGCACTGCTTCACCATTTGCAAAGTTGCCCTCACGCAGGTCGGGACCAGGGTCGCAAACCTGGGTCCTTGCACACTGTATTATATGCATTCAACCAAGTGCACCACTGTTGGAGAGTGGGCCCACTAATCCAGGAAGTCCAGTCCTTTGTTTTCATTAGAATCTGAGCAGGTAGACCCTCAGCCCTTGCCCCTTCCGGGTCAAGAAAAGGGCAAGTGCCCCCCCACCTCTGGAATTTATGAATAGAAAAAAAATGCCTTCACAACTCTGGAGACCACAAGAGACAGAATCTCACAGTAAACCTTACTAAAATAAGATCAAAGAACTCTTACTTTCCATTAGTCCCCCTGCCCCTTTACCTTTTCCAGATTCATTGCCCATACAAGCACAAACCCTTTTCCCTTTGCATTGATAATTCTCAGCAAAACTATCTTTCTTAAACTACTATATAAGTCCTCTCCCTTCCACTTTGGTTTTAAACTACCTTTTTGAGACTTTACTGCTTTTACAAGAAGTCTTCTTACGCATAGGGAATCAACCCTTTCCTATATCAATCTATCCTTTCAGGGAACAAGCTACTGAATTTAAGACAGTAAGGGAATGCTCTGTCTTTTGCACCAGTAATGTATCCCTATTATTTGTGCTGTGATTGTATTGGATACTGGGGATACTGTAACAAAGAAAACCAAATCAAGTAGCTACCACACATAAGAGAGTAAGCCAGGAAGGCAGGACTTGAAAAATAGTTCAAGTTAGGCAAAGGGCTGGCTCTGAATTAGTAAGAGAGGTCTGCCTTTCTGTGGAATGTTAGGGAAATAATTTTTGATTTCCAATCCAGAGTAAAAGCAAATCAGCCAGTTAGCAGAAAGACAGTGCACAAGGCTTTCTGAATGTTTGTCTCCAAAGAATTGAAAGAAAGGTGGAAAAGAAACTGCCAGTATAAGGATGCAGTCAGAAGATCAACTAGGTGTCTACTGGGGTGGTTTGGGCAGGAAGAGAGGTCAACAGAACATTGTAAGTGGTGAGAAATGAGTTTGAGATGCACTTTGGTAGTATGATCAATAGGACTTGTACCTTTAACCCAGTGACATGTATTTCCATCATCTGCCAGCAACTAGACACTTCAGGGGTCACAGTACATCCTGGACCATGATTCTTTGGAATCATCCAGCACTTTCTTCAGTAGCCCCTGTCTATCCTATACCAATGTTACCTTTGCAATAAGAAGACATGCAATGCCTGGTACTCATTTGGACTCATGAGAGCCTGAACATCCCTACAGAAATGGGGCAATAGATTTTGTTTGCCATGTTGGCAGATAAAGTGAAGCAATTAGTAGTAAAACAAAGTAGAAATAGGCCCAAATAATTAGACTAAACATTAGAGGTCTAGTCTAGTGGTTCTCAAGAGAGAAGGGAGAATGGGCACATTTGTCAAAGAAAGTCATACAAGTCCATGCCTTTTTTTTTTTTTTTTAATAGTAGGGATCAGACTGCCTAGAAGTCACACATGGCCAGCTGAATGTCAGATTCTGAGACCTTAGAATAGATTAAATTTTTCATTTTTCAGTTGGAGAACTTGAAACAGAATTGTTCTATAACATAGTAAAGGAGAGAAAACTCAAAAAACCAAACCATCTTCTGAACTTTTATGATCTGTTAACCTTCTCACAGAAATATACCATTGAGTCTATGTCATTTATACTGAAGTTCTGAGTCTCATACTGGAGTGTGTGCTAGTGGCTGTAGGGATTCTGGGAAGATGGGATGCTCCTGGGTCTCCAGCTACCCCTGGTTCTAAGGTCCTGAATTCACTGCCTGTGGGCTCTCATGTCCCTTACATACACACCCCTTTCTCTCCTTCCCAAGAATAGTAAGCTATAGATAATTAGAACTTTTCTACATTTTTTCTCCATGTTTCTCCTCTGAAGCCTTTGAAAAAAAAATGTCACAGACCTTTGATAAGGTGTGTGTGTGTGTGTGTGTGTTTGTGCGCGCGCGCGCGCGCTACAGTAAAGCTGGGAGAGTAAAGCAAAATTAAACAAGGGCTACCCCTACCCTAAAGAGAAGCCCAAGTTGCACTGCCCACTTTGAGTCAGGTGCCATGCCTTCTTGCTAAGCCTGCCCTTCTCTCTCTGCTCTCAACCTTATCATATGTCCTATTTCCTTATTCAGAGAAATTCTGTTATTATTCTCTTGATCCAGGCACTTGCCTAGAACTTCTCTCTCATATCCTAATACCCCTCACCCCCATCTTCCATAAGGAATTCTGATTTGGAGGTAAACATTTAGCAGTGATTGAGCATGGAGAGAAGAGAATATATATATCCACCATAATGGCCTGCACAACCCCACTGTTGCAGATAGCCATTTTTTGTTTGTTTTTACAGAAAGGGAGAGAGAGAGAGAAACAGAGAAAAGCAAGCAATACTCCACTGCTCATGAATCTTCCCTCCTACAGGGGAGGACAGGAAGGGGGTATTGTACCCAGCTCTTGATGCACGGTAATGTGTGTACTCTATTGGATGCACCACTGTCTGACCCCTTGTTTATTTATTTATTGTTTTAAGTTGAGGAAAAGAAAAAATTAACTAAAGGTTCAGTAATGAGATGTTTGATGGCATTACTACTTCCTTTCTGGAACCTTCTAAAGCAATCTGTAATGATTCAAATAGAGGCAATATGTCTAAAACAAATCAGATCTCAGCCCCAGAGTGATTTGAGCAGCCTCTGGGAAGCCTTTAGCATAAGCTATGTTGATACTGTTCTGTCCAAGCCAAGTTGATACTGTTCTCCCCAATTTCCCAACTTCCTCAAGCTAAAATGTTCAGATACCTTCAATGGCTACACTTGTGACCCCATGACTTGTTCCCTGTGCTTTTGAAGAGTTGATCTACTTATGAACCTACTGCTTGACCCACCTGAATACCTACCAAGGCGGTCGGCCTTTCTGTTCAAAGTCACTAAAAGCCTTCAGTTTCCTTCAAAAGAGAAGCTGTGTCTGTCAGGAATAGCCTAGCCTGATTTTGACAGTGACACCAATCAGAGTCCTATAAATCACAGGCTGTGATTACAGTGTTTGCTATGATAACACCATCAAAATCCTTTTGTGATGTGTAACACATTCAAAATACAAATCAATGACATTTAAAGGCCCATTAAACAGACTTGTTATGACTCAAGATTTAAACCCAGGAATGCTGTGGTTTCCTTTACAAGGGAGGAACAGGGGTTTACAGAGTTTTCCTTCAGTCATTTAACGCCAGCACAGAGAACTCTCCATGGGAGAGATGCATGTGCAAAAAGTCTTTTTGCTAGGGTTGCCAAAGAAGTGGGGGGTAGGGGGCCTACAGGTAATTCAAGACAATTGAGGTTCCAGGTCAAAAAGGGCACTGTGAACTGTGCAAAATTCAGTACAAGCAATATAGCTCTGGCTTGGAAACAGTGAGGAACAGGAAGTTCATGCTTAACTCCATGTCGTACATTTTAAAGATTTTGGTTCATCACCACAGTTTGTTGGGCTTGCATGCTCCTCAGAACACATGCATCTATGTGAGGGAGATCCTATCAGGTGCATTATTAGAGAGTATGGGCCCCACATCCAGACAGACAGTAAGTTAAAAGTGAAACCCCCTTGGTTCCAATCTCCTTGGGAAAATGGTACATTCTCTCTACACCTCAGCTTTCTCATATGGCCACTGGAGATCAGAGGACCTACCTGGTAGAGATGTAAAAGAATTTAGCAGATGACTTGGGATGCATTTTTAGCCTCCTCCCATTGCTGGTCTCAGGATCCTAGTTATTCTCACTACACTGCTCAAGTGAGGCTGACCCTACAACCATATTGGGAAAGATGAGGAGGAAAATACTTTTCTTTGCTTCTGTTTGACAGTCTTTGGTTTACCTGATGATTAAATTGACTGGTAACCAGGACATAAACAAATTGTGTATTATGGAGAGCCCCAAGGACATAAAAGCAGAAGACAGAGAGAAAACTGAGGCACATATAGTATCTTACTCTGAGCTAAGGAGTGGGTCTAGGACTTCAAAAGGGAGGGAGATAATTCCCAGAGAGATAAGAAGAGCACATGTTTGCTATGCCACGTAGATAAGTCTTTCTGATATAAAAGTTTTATCTGCTAACCACTCTTGATACTGTTATTATTCCCAATTCACAAAGAAAATTTGATTGTACATAAAAAGCACCATTCAGTGATATATAATTTACTTTAGAATACTTTAGCAGAGATGTTGCAATATAAATGTATGCATAACAATTTCAATCTCTGTCTCAAAAGCAGTCAGTTGCCCTAATCAAGAACATTCATTTTGGGATGGAATTGAAGCATAAGATAAAATGCACTGAAACTGTCCCTGACCCACACCAGAACTTTTGTTAGTGACCATCACGGATATGAAAATGATTTTTTTTTTTTGCCTGGAACCCACATAGGGACGTTGCCTCTAGCTTTAGGAGTAGTGCCCCAAGTCTGATTGTTGCACAGCCTTACTTTTACATGATGGCTCTGGATTCTGAAGTCACCTAACTCCAAAGAAAAGATAACTACTGCAAGGAATACATTAGTTCTGGACAAAGATTCCAACAAGACATATAGGAAGGGGGAAAAAATAGCATCACTGGCACTTTCCTGATATTTCAGAACAGAGAGATTTTGAGCACTTGAGCACACAACTAAGAAATGCTTACATAAATGGAAAAAAAAATTCCACCATACCTTGTTTATAAAACTGCAAGGATTTATAGTCCTTGCTGAAAAATGTCAGGGATTACCCATAGCTACCTAAAATAACCTAAGAATTCCACAATTACATAGTTGGCTTAGACTTCAGGGACTTATACTGTATATTCTGAAAACAGTGTTCAGTATAGTTAGGACTAAACTCTAGATTATTATGAGGAGTCTGGTTAATAATCTTGGAAATCAGACATCTCATTCCACAAGTGTCTCTCCAACAAATATGGCCAAAGAGTAGACCCTACTGTTTGCTGACAACTACAGAGAAATCTAGATGCAAAAGAAGGCCATGATGTCCAGACATTTAGCATTCTCCTAATTCAGCCCTACACTGGATTATCATCCCAAGGAAGGATGGGAGACTGACAAACTTGATCTTTATTCCATGAAGTCTGGGGAAACCAACAGACCTGAAAAAAATGTGTGGTCCTGCCAGCACAGCAAAGGACCACTGTGAACCCATTTCCCATGGACAAGACACAGCCTTCCATGTGTTTCTACATTGCCAGCCCTCCGCTTTCTCTTCAAAGTTTGTCCCTGTTTGCATTCAATGGCACTTGGTTGAAAAAAAAAATGTTCTTAATAATGCTAATAACTAAAATTAAGATTATTTTAACCCTTCGCTTACATGTGTTTGACAAAACCGCGTTATTTTCCCAGTCAAAAAGAGCTGCATACTTGCATAACAAAATAGTCAGTAATCTTGCTTTAAAAGGAAAGCTTTTTCAACACAAGACAGTTTTGCTACATATGTATTGTCATGCAGCGATCAATATTCCTTAACTCAAGAATTCCATGCTTTTACATAATAGAAAACTAAATAAGAAGCAGATTGTCAAGTGCTATGATGGCAAACAGCTGCCAAAAATCTTGATATATTTTTTTCTGTCTCCTCTCATTCCCATAGTATTCTGTTGCAAAAGTTATATTGAAACAGTAATTCATTAAGGATTTCTCAGCATCCTCTTCAGAAAAGGGGAAAAAAAGGGGGGGGGGGTGCCATTCTATCATATCAGACTTTCTGGGACTTTTCCTTTCCAGTCTGGCCCAGAGTAATTAAGTTGGCCTGAACAGAATGGTAATTAAAAGCAGATGGTGTTTATATTTTGATGGAGAATTGAGTACTAATGCTAAAGCAGCTTCACAGACCTGAATATTTTTCCCAACCTCTCCCAATATCAGGTTTCTTTGGAGTCCACCTAAATTATGATGATGCCCAACCAAAAAGAATCACATTCCATTCTTCCTCCATAAGCCATATCTTTAAGCAAGAAAACCACTGTTAGGAACTTTTCCATCAGGCCTAAGTAATGTAGTGTAAACAATATGCCTTAAGCAATCAGCCCTTTTTCCAACATATTGCTTTTAACAGTGTGTGTAGAGAGGGAACTTTTCAGAAAGCCAGTTTACCCTCTTAAGTTCCCTGCTTTTGCATCAAGAAATCAGTGACTGCCACTGAGCAGATAAAGCTGCCATTCCTAAAACCAGCTACTTCAGGTCTGAATTTAGTGGCTTGGCTAGACTTTTGAAAAGAAAAACAAATACAGCAGTTACATTTCAGCTACAATTCTTTTGAATTTTATCTCGTTACCACTATCTATTCTTCTACTCTCTAATCATGATCCTTTATTATTTTCTAATGTTGATATTTTATTTAATTGCCTGATTTACTGCTCCAGGATGGCTTTTCAAGATAGAGAGCCAGAGACAAAATGGCAGAGAGAGAGAGAGAGAGAGAGAGAAAGAGAGAGAGAGAGAGAGAGAGGGAGAGAGAGAGAGAGACCACAGCATGAAAGCCTTCTTCAATGTGTTGAGGAATGGGCTGGAATCTAGGTTAAGCACATAGCAAATCAGCACACTGTTCACACTATTTCACTCGCCCCTTTTTGTTGTTGTTTTAAATCTTTTTATTTATTTATTTATTTCCTCTTGTTACCCTTGTTTTATTGTTATAGTTATCTTTGTTGTCGTCGTTGCTGGATAGGCAGAGAGAAATAGAGACAGGAGGGGAAGACAAAGAAGGGGTAGAGAAAGACAGACACCTGCAGTCTTGCTTCACCATTTGTGAAGCGAAGTCCTTGCAGGTGGAGAGCCCGGGGCTCGAATTGGGATCCTTATGCCAGTCCTTGCGCTTTGCACCACCTTCGCTTAACCCGCTGTGCTACCACCCAACTCCCCCTTTTTGTTGTTTTATTGAACATTATTAAGAGATGTGCAATGTGAGAGTGGAGCCAAGATGACAACTTGGAGGCAGCTGCTGGTGTGAGCTCCGACAATAGCTGCTGGAAAGGGTAGGATACCTGGCCGTCAGCAGGACTGTGAATAAGGGGTCCTATGTGTGATACCAAGGAGGTGACTATAGCTCAGTTTGTGTTAGAAAACAGAGAAAAAAGAAAGGAAATCTGTCATTATTTCTGAAGCACACCCCTCTCTCCCACCTTATAACCAGACACTGGGCACTGTAGAGCTGCTACTAGCAGGCTCCCTGCTAAGCTGTTTCCTTTACCAAGATTCCTGGCTTACCATTGGTGTGATTCCAGTCCTTTTCCTTTCTTCCTTTCTGATTCCCTTTGCTCTTTTTTTTTCTTTCTAAATGGTTCAAGCTCAATAGGAGTGACAATATATATCTGACCAATCAGAGCCTCACCCCACCTGGGAAAGACAACCCAGAGGTCGTTTGTTTTTTTTTTTTTGTTTTGTTTTTTTAACAATTGGTGGTCTTTGCTCAGGCTGCCTGAGCCAATCAGAAGCCATCCAAGTTGCAGACTGAATGTTAGGGTTTTTTACTCTGTTCTATTTTATTATTACTAATATATATATGTGTGTGTGTGTGTGTGTGTGTGTGTGTGTGTGTGTGTCCCTTTCCACCCCTCCTTCAGGTTGACCAAAATTAACTTTTAGTGTATTTTCCATAGCTAGATTACTGGGTGTCCTATCCATTGTGAGAGGAACTTGTTTCACTCTACCTACCTCCTCTATCCACTCTCCTCCTCCTAGCTATTAAAAAAAAAATTCTTTTCTTTCACTGCTTTTTTTTTCTTTCTTTTTTTCTCATTCTTGTCTTCTTTTCTTCCTCCCTCCTTCTACTGCTTTCTGAATTCACTGATACTCATTTGTGAATTATTTTAGAGAGGAAATCTGACTCAGAGTGGACTCTTTTTGTGTGTGTCTCTTCTCTACTTCCCTTTCTCCTCTTGCTACCCCTAGAATTTACAGTGGACAGTAGATTTCCATAATTGTCTATTCTTGCTATCCCTTTTTCCTGTCTCTTTTTCATTTTGATTTGGTTGATATTTTTTCTTGGACTGGAGGCATTGTTTGACTAACTGGTATTGGTTAAACTGCTTCAATCCTTGCTTAAATTACTATTTTAATTTCTGAGGTTGGTGACTGCATTTGTCATAAAGGTATTTAGTATAGTGTGGCTTGTATTCAAAACACAACAACTGAAGAACAAAAGAACATAAAAATAAAAAACATATCAATAAAAAAATGGTTAAACCAAGAGCAAATAAATGAATGCTACTACAATGAATGAAGACAGGAGGCCAAAAGAAACTCAAAATAGGTCAGAAGTAACCATAGATAAGAAAATTATGCAAGCAACAGTAAACTTAATAATCACAGAAGTGAAGACAACTATGGAAGAAAGGGCTAGCAGAATTAAGGAAACAACAGATGAGACCCTCAAGGAAAATACTAGCTACCTCGAGGTAATTAGAGAACTGAAATGTTAAATAGCTGAATTGAAGAAAGAAGCTGAGGGAAGGGATAGAAGACAAATGAAGCAGAAAACAGAATTAGCCAGACAGAGGATGAGTAAGAGAAACTAAGAAATAGGTAAAAGAGCTCAAAAAGAGATTGAGAAACACTGAAAACAACAACAGATACATATGGGATGATCTCAAAAGAAGTAACATTCGTATAATTTGCCTGCCAGAGGAACAAAGAGAGGAATGGGAAGTAAATATTCTAGAGGAAATTATAGAAGAAAACTTCCAAGACCTGAACAACAGAAAGGATATTAAGATTCAAGAGGCCCAGAGAGTCCCAAACAGAATCAACCCAGGCCTGAAGACATCAAGTCACATCATAGTTACAATGAAAAGAAGCAAGGATAAAGAAAGAATCCTAAAGGCTGCAAGAGAAAAACAAAAAGTCACATACAGGGGAAAACCATAAGACTATCAGCAGACTTCTCCACTCAGACTCTAAAAGCCAGAAGACAGTGGCAAGATATCTATGGAGCCCTGAATGCAAAAGGGTTTCAACCAAGGATAATATATCCTGCTAGACTTTCATTCAAATCAGATGGAGGGATCAAAACCTTCTCAGACAGACAACAGTTAAAGGAGGCAACCATCACCAAACCTGCCCTGAAAGAGGTTCTAAAAGACCTTTTATAAACAAGGACATCACTATAATACTTGCAATATATCAGAGAAAATAAAAAATTGTTGAATAATGACACTACAATACATTAAATCCATAATATCAATAAATGTCAATGGCTTAAACTCATCCATCAAAAGGTACAGAGTGGGAGGATGGATCAGAAAACATAACCAACCATAGGCTGCTTCCAATATCTCTGATGAACATAGATGCCAAAATATTAAACAAGATCTTGGCCAACCGGATATAGCAGTATATCAAAAAGACTGTTCATCTTAACCAAGTGGGATTTATCCTAATTCCATTCTAGGTGGTTCACTTCCTAAAAAAGTCCCAAAATCGAGATATAGACCAGCTCCCCTGAGACAGAGCATATGTTCACATGTATCCATAAACTAGGGCAAAATATATACTTGAAAGCAAAAGTACACAATAGTCTGCAGTGATTAACCCCCAATACTTCATCTGCATTATACCAGCCTTTAGGTCCATAATTGTTCAACAATTTGTTTGGCTTTGTATGTTAACTTTCTTTTCAGCCACCAGGTTCTAGATGCCAGCATGATGCTGACCAGACTTCCTTGGACAGAGCACCTCAACAATGTGTCCTTGAGCTCTGCTTCCCCAGAGCCCCACCCTACCAGGGAAAGAGAGAGGCAGACTGGGATTATGGACCAACCAGTCAATGTCCATGTTCAGCAGGGAAGCAATTACAGAAGCCAGACCTTCCACCCTCTGCAACCCACAAAGACCCTGGGTCCATGCTTCCAGAGGGATAGAGAATGGGAAAGGTATCAGGGGAGGGGATGGGATATAGAGATATGGTGGTGGGAATTGTGTGGAGTTATACCCCTCCTATCCTACAGTTTTGTTAATGTCTCCCTTTTTAAATAAATAAATAAATAAATAAATTTGTAATGCAATGCAGTGGGGAAGGAATACATGTAAATGAGTAGTGAAAGGCATATATCACTTAAATGCACTGAGTTTTCTAAGTATAGAAAAAAATGGGGGACTGGTTGGTGGTACACCTGGTTGAATGCACATGTTACAATGTTCAAGGACCTGGGTTTGAGTCCCTGGTCCCTGCCTGCGGGTAGAAAAGATTTGCAAGTGGTGAAACAGTGCTGCAGGTGTCTCTCTTTCTCTCCCTTTCTCTGTCTCCCCCTTCCCTCTCAATTTCTGGCTGTCTCTATCCAATAAGTAAATAAAGATAATAACAATAATTAAAAGTTCTTTGAAAAAAATGAAAAGAAAAATCAAAATGCACAGTTAACTATAAATAAACAACAAGACTATGCAGCAAACAAAAACAGAAGTCAATAGCTTTACAACTAGATATGACTATGACAGTATCTAGATTTTAAAGAGTTAACTCCTTTGTATTGTAACAGTGAGTGAATTAGGTGTCATGGCTTCACACCTAGAAAAGGTACCAACAGTGTTAGACTAACAATGCCACAGTTGATAATAAACCACCTTTGTCATTCTGAATGGTATTCTATTAGGTTCTTAAAACATGGATACATGGGTTCAAATCCCTATGACACATGTGGCAAGTGCTTCCACAGGGTGATGGTGTTAGATAGTGAGAACAAAACCCAGTCACATGGTTAAGCCCCACTGGCAGTGTGTATGATAAAGATGGCCTAGAGTGAGCATACAGCTAGTTTGTTGAAATGGGGAGATGATATCATTGTTACCTTACAGCTATGAACCATGGCTTCTGTTTGATTTCTGACCAGTTTTATGGGGTTCTTTTAATATGAGCAGTGCTTCCTTTATTTGATAGCACAAAGACATTAAGAGGGAAGAGGTTGATAAAGAGCATGAGAAAAACACCTCCAGGCTTGCTTCATTGTTTCTGAAGCATCCCACCTACAGGTAGGGACCAACAGTTTGAACTTAGGTCTTGCACATGGTAACATGTGCACTCAACCAGGTGCACTATCACCCAGCACCCTTATGAAATTCTTACAACCAAATATCTTGTGGACATCTATCATCTCCCTAACCACAATACCACAGCAGACACTAGCCCTCTCAAGAAGTACATAGTTCAGTGAAGTAAAAAAATTATATAAAAGTGTATGTGTGTGTGTAGTTGGGGAGACTGGAGTCATATACATGTGCAATTTCATCACTATAGATCATTTTTTCATTCATACAAAGGAGAAACACCAAAGCTTCCCTTGTCACCATAGAACCTACCTGGTGATGTGACAGTTTGAAGCTGATTCACTACAGATACCCTACCTGCTGAGATATCTCTCCAAATTTTCTCTCTCTCTCTCTCTCATCAAAGAACTAGTTACTTCTAGCTATTGATGATGCTGGGGATTGAACCTGGAACCACTTAAATTCAAGTTTTATGTGCTACTACTGTGTCATCTCCTCACTCACCCACCACCTTTTTCTTTTCTCTCTCTCTCTTTTTAAATGGGAATAATTTTGAACTATGAACATTTCTTGGATTGAGGTAAGTGCTTTAGAAGTATATCAAGAAGGCCCTTCTCTAGGCTGAAGGTAGATCAGGGGGAAATTCCCAAAGGTAAAAAAAAAAAAGTGATGGAGCTGAGTACTGAGGTACTGAGGATAACCCAGAGACTTCCAGATGGGTTGAAGAGAAGAAGCTAATTATTGCAGAAAGATATACTCTGGCTAAGTAGCAGAGAGCTACAGGGTTAATTCTAGAAACTGCACTGTAATTGGCTAAGATGGAATGGCCATGCTGAAGAGAAAAAGGCAATGTTGAAAGGCTGATAGACTACCAAGAGTTGGGTTATCAAGTAATTCCCATCCTTACCATTTCAATTCCCTGGAGGGTTGGTTCTGAGCTAGTGGTGCTCTTATGCACTTTGAATCCTCTGGGCTATTGTTGATTATAACAGTGACAGTCATTTGCAAAAGCTGACAGAAGTCACCCATTTGGTCTCAGGTGATATTTCCTTCTAAGGAGTGAGGAGAGGGCTCTCCCACTAGCAGATCTGATCACTTAATAAATAAGCAGTGCATTTAAATCCTGTCTTTCTCAAAGCAAGACTCTATCACATAGGAACAAACGGCCCTTAGTAGAATCAGAAAGAAGCCACCTGTGCAATGAGGGCTCTGCCTCTGCTTCATTTCCACCCATCTCTGATTTGATTTCTTTAGAAGAAAAATCAATGCACGTGTATTTAACAGTTGTCTCCAACTGGCAAAGATGTTGGTGCTCCAGATTTTTTGATTAAACATAATAGAAATTGATTGGAAAACATGTTCCTTTTACTAGAATAAAGCATTGCCTTTGCTGTTCCTTTCTTTGTTCAGAACAGGAAAGAATTTCCCAAAGGAACTGGCACTGGGCATTGATTGGCTAGGGTGTCTAGTGAGAGTTTATCCCTGTCAGAAGAAGGTTGAAAGAGTCCCCTATTTCCATATCACTAACAAGAACATATGAGACCATGGAGGAATGCTCTTTTAATGACAAGAGGAGGTAACCCACTGCTATTTTTTTGCCAATAGAAATAATTTAAAAACAAAGTAAAGTTAGGTCGTTAAAAGTATAATATATTTAAACTATAGCTTTATAGCAATACATTTATAACTGACCTAAGCCTTTAAGGAGACAAGTAAAATAATTCAATATTTCAGAAGGGGAAAAAGCCTGTGTTCAGCAAGAGTATATAAACTGGCAGCTGATATCAAACCACAGGCTGGATCTCTGGGATTATTTTAATTGTTCTTCATGCTGGTAATAAAAGGAATGTGTTCATTTTTGTTTAAACCATGTCAAAGCATGAGAATCAGCTCTTAGAATCTAAGTTACCAAAGGATCTGGGCTGGGAGGAGGAGTACAAATGCAGTTGTGGTAGCCAAAATACCTCCCTTAGCTCTCAGAAATCACAAGGGAAAGGGCTTCCTACCACCCACAGAGCAGGGTGATGGATGGAAGAAGGGCAAGGTTGAAGATATGGAAGGCAGATAGAGGGCTGGGGAGATACTTGTTGGAGCAACTGGATCTAAAGGAAAGCTATAAGCCTGGGACTCACAAAACAGAAAAGAAGTCTTGCTTCAGAGAGTAATGATTAGAATCTTTTACTAGGTCTAAGGGGTACAACTTATATAATCTTTTTTATGTTTTTTATTATTGATTTACAAGATTGTAAGACAGTAGAGGTAAAATTCTATACAGCTCCCACCACCAGAGTTCTGTGTCCCATCTCCTCCATTGGAAACTTCCTTCTTGTTTATTCCTCTGGGATTATGGACCAAAATTATTTATGGGGTGCAGAAGGTGGGGATTCTGGCTTCTGTTATTGCTTCTCTGGTACACATGGGCAATGACACGTTGATCCTCACCCCCAGCCTGTTTCTATCTTTCCCTAGTGGGGTAGGGCTCTGTAGAGGTGAGGTTTCAAGGCACACCAGTAAGGCTGTCTGCCCAGGAAAGTCAGGATGGAAACATCGTCAATTTACATAATCTTTAATAGAAAGACGGAGCTCTAGGAATACCACCTCCTTCAGACTTTAATAATTTTCTCCTACTCATGCCTCTTTTCAAATAGAAATCTGCCATCTACAACCTTAGCCAATATTTCTGTCACATAACCTGTATCATTTGACTCTCACTCAACCATAGTTGACTAGATAAGTGGTTGACCTTGGTGGAACTATGATCTTGATTCTAGAGTAAGCTATGTAATTTTCTCAGAATTGAACCCAGATAACAAACACTGACTTCATCACTGTTGGGTTTAACCTAGGATATCATGTGAAATCATGCTAGAAAAGACTAGGTTCCACTTACAAGCAACCGAGGCCAAAAGAATAGGTTTGCAGCAAATGTAAAACACAGCAGACATGTAAGGGCAAAACATATGTAAGAAAGAAGTTGTATGTTTCAAGAAAGAAAGGAGTAAGAGCAACTGCTGGCTTTTTTTTTTTTCCTCCAAAGTTATCGCTGGGGCTTGGTGCACTGCTCCTGGTGGTTATTTATTTATTTTTCCACTGCTGTTTCTGTTATTGTTGTTGTTGGAAAGGACAGAGAGAAATTGAGATAAGAGGGAAAGACAGAGATGGGGAGAGAAAGACACCTGCAGACCTGCTTCACCACTTGTGAAACGATCCCCCTGAAGGTAGGGAACAGGGTGCTCAAATTGGGATCCTTGATCCTGTGTTTCACACTATGTGAACTTAATTCAATGCACTACTGTCTGGTCCCCTCTCATTTCTTTTTCTAATGTCTTGATGGTTCTTGTCCTTGCTGCAGCTATTCCTTGTATACTTCTAATACATTCCCCAACCCTTAACCCCAGCTCAGATAGGTCCTTTCCCAGAACATTCAGCCAATGTGATGAGAACTGATACAAGTATGGTGAGTCAGTTTCCCTCCCTCCCTCCCTTCCTTCCTCCCTCCCTTCCTTCCTTCCTTCCTTCCTTCCTTCCTTCCTTCCTTCCTTCCTTCCTTCCTTTTCTTCCTTTCTTCCTTCCTTTCTCTATTTATTTCTCCCTCCCTTTCTCTCTCTCTATTTCTTTCTTTCACTCTCTCTTCCTTTCTCTCACTCTTTCTTTTTCTCTCTCTCACTTTCTCTCTTTCTTTCTAGCATCGTTGAGCGGTAATTTGTGGTGGTATAGGGGATTGAAACTGGAACTATGGAGCCTCAGACATGAGAGTCTCTTTGCATAACCTTTATGCAAACATTTGCTAAGTCAGCTTTTGATTAGCAGCAACAGTAAAGAATACAGCACAGGCTACACACCCTGCTACCTCATGGGAAGTATCATTGTACCAGTGAATGCTCGAGTGTTGTTGTCTGTGGTGTCCATCTTTCTCTGTCTTTCTCTGTGCATCTATTTTTGTATCTGAATGCAAAATTAATCAAAGAGATTTTCTTTTTGTGTTTGTGAGGTCCTGGATCCATTCACAAATAATATAAAATAAAATATTACAATGATAACTTTTTCAATGTGAAGTTCTGATATCATCACATACAACAAACTTTCAATCTTTATGACTATTTTTTTTTTAACTACACCCAACACAAGATCTTGCTGAAAGCTTAAGGGCAGAACAAATAATCCACAGTAGAAACTGTCACTCTATCACTCTCAGAGGTTGACTCAGTGACATTCAGAATACTAGTGAGTCTTTTCAGTACAAAAGGGGAAAAGAAAAAAAAACCACTTCAAAGCCTCCCTAGCACTCCATGCCTCCATCTTCCAGCACCCAACAGAGCAGTTTTGTTTTTATAAGTTTTACACATCAGAGGCTTGTGGAAATATCTGGACAGATATTTGGGCTCCATGGCTCGAAAACATGGTACCATGGTGGATCTTGTGGTGAGAAACATTATCTTGGGCATGGGTTTTGAATTTTACATACAGGTTGTATGCAAGACTGTGTCCCTTCTCAGTCTTCCCAAAATCAATTTGTTTTGGGATTGCTTCTCCCCAGCCACAAACTCTGAGATTCAGGCCATCAATTAGTAACTCTATCTCATTTCTCAGCATGGGGTTTTGACCCAAACAGACTCTTACAGATTTGATCTAGATGCTGGAAGAGATAGGGAGAAATTAAGAACTATAAAGATAATGAGAGCTAGTGGAGGGTAAAGCACATCTCTACCACCCTGTGGAGAAAGCCTGCCTGGGAATTAAGTTAAAGAGCAATTTGAAATGATATGGGATTGATTCCTAAACTAGTTATGTCTCAAATACAGAACAACACACATGGTTCCAAATCTCAATTCCACTTTTGATCTTGGCTACTTTGAATTAGGTACTGGCACTGATAACCAAAAAAATAAATAAATAAATAAATAAATAAATAAATAATAAAAAATAAAACCAAATATCAATCACGCTAAATAATTATCAGGTTTAAAGTTCTTACAAACTTCTATATGGTCCAATATAAGTTTCTGTAGGTAGTTTCTATTGTTATGAAGTCAAAAATCATTAAGCTACATAGCAAAAGCAAGAAATCTAAAAAGAAAGTGATTGAAATCTAAATGATCTTCTACTATCTGCCACACACAATTTTTTCCCTACTAAGTGATAGTCATCAACACAGGGTGTCAAAATGTCATTCCTGAAGATCAATTTATACCTTTTATTTTTATAACGCCTACTTAAAGGAGGTAAAAGGTTGAGCTCTGAAAAATTATTTAGGTGAGAAATGTAGACTCAAATGAAAGAAGTCAATAATGGAATGCATATAAATGATATCAGAAATCATAATATTACTTTTTTAGCATCACCATCTTCTCACCACCTCAAAAAATTATAATAGTAATCTATTATAATGGAAATAAAGTACTGTAATATTTATAGTCTGTGCCATAGTTATAATGACTGCAGGGCTAGAAGTGAAGTGTCACAGCATGCTCCACATGTTTTTAACACGGTTTCTAAAGGCTCTGGAGGCTATTAAATTTAATGAACCCATCTGCTATGAAATAGAGGTCCCAACATAATCAGTTTCTTCCATGCCATGCAAGGCAGATGGTATTCTCTGTTCCACAACCCAGCAGGATGGTTTATGCTTCCCTTTCCCTGTGCCTTTTGTTTTGATGATTTGAACCAAAGTTCAAATCATATGCAGCAATGTCTTGGGAAAATACTGTAAATTCAGTTTCCAAGCCCCAACAACTCCATTATGGTGGCTTTGACCCCCTGAGTAATTGCTTTGAGGCAGTAAGATGCTCAAGTTTAAAGCAATAACCAAAATGACTCTTAAATAGCATAGGTGCTATTCCTAGATAGGGAACCAAACACAAATGTGCAATTTATCTAATACAACTGCACTTTCTCCCAGTTAGGCCTAGTGGGGGGTGAGGAGAAAGGGTACATGTCCAATTTGCAAATGCAACAAAATTGGCTTGAAAGTTCTTACAAATTGTGTAGAGAATTGCATTACTAGCAGAGGGGAGGGTCTGGAAAGCTTGGTAATAAAATCTCATTATTTTAAATGATCACATTCCCACTGTTTCTAAAAGATGCTCTTCTGTGTGACACTGAGATCTGTGCAAACTCCCTTGGAGCAGGTGATCAGGGATGCCAACACTGCCTAGGTTTGATGTGGTTTCTTCCCTGCTATAAGTTAGGTAGCATTCATGAATGGTTTAATACCCAACCAAAAAGTACAAGTCATGTGCTTACAAAATGGAATAAATTCTATTTTAATGATTTCTTTATGTTGTCGTTGCTCTGCACCTCAGAGATAATGGCTATGTATAGTCTTATATTCAGATGAAAATCCCAGGAGTTTCAGAATTCTGGTGTTTGCCATTTTGTTAATTAATACATGTGATCTTATTAGACTAAATGCGATTAATGGTGTTAACATTAATTCATTCATTTGGGCTGCAATAGGAAAGCAAATTGAACAGAACAGACACACAGGAAACAAGATATTTAATCAGAATGACAGTCAAGGAAAGGCAGATGAGACTGTAAGGAAAGTTTTGTCAAGATGGATTTTAGAACAGGCTTGCTTAAATATAACCTTGGACTCTCATGTGCCTCAAGCTTGTCCACACCCATAACTCTATGAATCAATTTGTAATTAGTAAAAAGGGCAGGCCGTGGATTTGTGGGTCCCTTAAAGCTATTCATTTAAGTAATAAATCAATTTCATAATTATATTTATTGCTGCTGGAGTTTTAGCCATAATAATGGGTGAACCAAGCAAATAAGTATTTCTTTTGCCTTACCCACCCAGATAATTAACGACAAAGAAGACTTTTAAGACCACAGTGAACAGACTCATGAGAACAAGCATCCAGTTTTACTAGTTAATCAACAAGTACCTACTTCCTTAACTTAGTAGAAATGATACAAATAAGCAATGGCACACCTCTTCTGACACCCAAAATTCAAAGCCACTTCAGAGTACTGTGTCACAAAGAGAAATGGCTTCTTAAGACTTCGGTGCTAAGTGAAAACTTTATGATGAAGACCAGATTCAGCTGCCTTGGTGTTAGCGTAGAAACATCAGGAAATAATAGTGGAGACTGCCCTAACTAAAATGGCAGAAGCCAAGAACCATGAGTCAGCATGAAAAGTCAAGACGGTGGGAAGCCCACTGATGAGTAAGGTAAGGCCACCTGATGACCTGTACACTCACCTTTACCTATTCAGTACTAACAAATTACAAGGACTGAGGCAATCTGCGTAATAAGAAGTGGTCAACCACCAACAGTGAAGGACTGAGACTAAGACAACCTTTATAAACCTAGAAGTTTCTGACCTTGGGGTAATCTACTTTCTCTCTGTTCTCTCTTTCTGAACAGTGTACTGTCCTATTTTTTTTAATTTATTTTCTCCTAATATCCTTATGGTGCTTATTTGTCTTTCTGGGAAGTAGATACGAACCTCAAAGTCCCAAAGGGGTCCTGTAACATCCCTAACATGGACATTCTCTTAACAGAGTGTTGTAAGAAGACAGACTAGATGTGTTTCCTTCTGACTCTATCTTTCCCTCTCAAACCACAGCACAGGGATAAAGACTATGGATACAGATGAGAACTGCAATTTGGCCAACACTGAATTGTAGCCTTGCAAGACTCTAAGCTGTGCTCAAATTTCTGATCAAGGAAAGGGGTGAGATAGCACCTGTGTATTAACTTAAGTCATTGTTTGTGGTGATTTGGCATGTAGTGATAGAAAGAACGAAGACAGCTATCAGCATGATGCCATGCTGACCCTTATCATAAGCATGTACCGGAGGTGCTAGCCTGAAAAACACCATTACTCACACATCAAGGGGTGGCCCTCCTGTCTATGTCTGGAAGGGCATTCTCATTCACAGAGTATACATTCCCAGAGGAAGTTATGCCTACTGCCTACATGAGGGTTGTATGAGTCATAGTTTGAGAATAGTGAATGTGAAGAATGAGAAGTTTGCTTACATGATAGGCATGCCCTGGATGCTCTTATTCCTGAAATAAATCCTGAAAGACTTATCTGGAAAAACAGGTGTGAACACATGGACAACCTCAGGCCTAATTCTTTTGTTTTGCCCTAGGATGATGTTAGACTTGGTAGCTCAAACCAACAGGGATTCAAAGATTACACAAGATATTGTGCTGAATATAAATATAAATATAAATATAAATATAAATATAAATATAAATATAAATATAAATATATAAATATAGGCCCTGGATCAGGTGGCAGAAGTAAACAGTTAATTTCATTCATAGATTTTTTTCAGAGCTACTCTCTGCCCCAATTCAATGTTCTAACCCTTTTCTCTATTCTGTACCATCTTCTCAGACAATATTTTTGTCTAACTCCATGTTAGCTATCAAACTCAAGCGAAACTATGATAGCTGTGGTCCCCTTGGAACAGGCCTAGAATGGACTTCCTATCTCCTTTCCAACTTAAAATCCCTATTTTTATCTGCTCTACTCCTACTTTTTGCTTCCTATTCATTAATCATTTTGTCCCACTTTGTATATTGCAGCCTTTCAGCCACCAAGTTGCAGATGCTATCATGATTCCATCCTGAGTTCCCTGGGCAGACAATCTCACCAATATGTCCTGGAACCTCACCTCTCCAGAGGCCTACCCCACTAGGGAAAGGCAGAAACAGACTGGGGGTATGGATCAACCTGCTAATGCCCATTTCTAATGAAGAAACAATTACAGAAGCCAGACCTCCCACCTTCTGCATCCCAAAAATTTGATTCATACTCTCAGTGGAGGGAAAATGATAGGGGAAGATGATCAGAGTGGTCTGAACTCCAACTCCATCAGGACCCAGAGAGAGAGGAGGAAAGAGGAAGGGACATTTGGAGGTAGTAATATGTGTATGTGTGATTTGGAAAGTAATAAAAGATGAGACCTATATAAAAAAGCCAAATATATACAAATATAAACAGTTGCAGAAATAATAGTTAACCCACATCTGTAACCTTAGAAGAACTGCTGTAGTTTACAATGGAGGGACTGGGGATTCAGAACTCTGGTGGTAGGAATAGTGTGGAGTAGTACCACTGTTATCTTATAAATTTGTAAATCAATATTAAATCATTAATTAAAATCTAAATAAAAATAATATGATAAGTATTATTTACCAAATTCTCAGCATTCACAGACATTAAATCCTTAAAGGTAACCTTAGAGAATAGGTTTACCACCCTGTTTTAAAATATATTTACATAAGAGAGGAAAATAAGAGAGAGAGAGAGAAATAGACAGAGACAGATGCATACACACACACAGGGAGGGAAGGGAGAGAGGAAAGGAGAGGAGAGGGGGAGAGAAGGAGAGAGAGAGGGAAAGAGAAAGAGAGGAGACAGATAGGACCAGTGCATCACTGTGATACATGTGATGATGCCAAGCATAAAACGTGGTACCTCATGCCCCTTGCCCATTTTATAAATGAGAAAAACAACACCCAAAGAAGTAAAGTACCTTGCCCAAAGTCACATAACTAGCATGGGAAAGAGGTAGAATTCAAACTGAGGTTCTTCTAGTTCTAAATCCAATGCCCTTACAAGGATAAAGAGAAAGAACTCTGTACACCGTTTGCAGAAGGCAAACTGACAAAGAAAACTGAAAGAAAACTGAAATACTTCATGATCCAGTAATGCCATTCCTAGGTATTTATCCAAAAGACAAGCAAATGCTAATATGCAATCCTATGTCCATTACTGCATTATTCACACTAGCCCAAGTATGGAAGCAACCTAAATGCCCATTGACAGATAGCTAGATAAAGATGCTATAGGACATACATTCAATGGAGTACTAGTTGACAATATATTTTTTAAAAAAAATATTTTTAAAAAAAAAACATTATATTGTGTTTTTTGGGACAAAAATAGATAGAACTGGAAGTAATTATACTTGGAGAAATAAGGAAGTAAAAGATAACTACCAGATGACTTCATTCATATGGGGAACATGAAGAACTGAAACACATGAACTTGCCAAAATGTGGAGTTTTACCCCTCTTATCATATGGCTTTGTCTGTCGTGCTGCGCTGCAGAGGAGAGAGAGAGAGAGGAGATCCAGAGTGAAGAGGGAACACAATTCTTTATTTGCGCGGGCACCTCAGAGTTGGGTGAGAGTAGAGTGGTTCGGGCCACGTGGAGCTAGCCAAAATGGCTGCCTCACGCAGCAACCTTCCCTGCGTCTAATCACCGAAGTGAAAAGTGGGAAAGAGAACGAGGGGCAGAAGAAGAAGGGCTTTATAGGGCAAAAACAGGGAGTGACAAGCCGGGACAGGATTGGCTGGGAAGGGCACTTCGAGAATATCGTATTAACTCTTCTGGGAACTGGCAATAGCCTGAGGGGACATCTGCACAGCATCTTCCCCTTTCTTTTTACCTAATGGCCACAGTATAGGAAATTTAGAGTGGAGCAGGCTTAAATGGTTTTTAAGGAATGCCATGCTTAGATGGGAAGATGTAGGATGTTTTTGTGGGGGAGGGAAGACTTACATGGCCGCCAACCTTGTGAGATTCATGTGTCCCCCCTGTGCTCAACCCCTCTGTAGAGAGAGAGAGACTTACCTGGAGGGATTCATCTTATAGGTTAAGCTCTGCCAGGCTCCATCACCTCCTCACAATATTTCTAAATCTTTTCCTATCTTTCTATCTAGTCATCATATTAAGATGGGTCAATGTCTGTAAAAGACTCCATCTGTGACAGAGGAATAGTAGTGTAGGGGTGAGCAGAAACCTTTTGGGCATAAACCTGAATGATGTAACAAAATAGGAAGGGACAAGTAGGGGAGCAGTAAGAACCAGTGTGATGCCAAGGGAAGGCTGTTGGGCAAAGGGGTGTTTCTGTCTCTGGGGATGTCTCCTGCCTTGGGGGACAGCTCCTGCCTCTGGGGGCAGGACCTACTAATGAGGGAAGAGTGTTTCCTGCCTCAAAGGACAGGACCTGTCAAGCGGAGGGGCATGGCCTGTCAAGTGGAGGGGCTATTTGGCGTTGTATAGTCCTCAAGGCAACATTCTGCAAAGTCCATGAACTACTCCAGGTCAGTCTTTGAAAAACCAGCAGCATGAAGGGAAGGAAACTGCTGTAAAATTGTGTAAAGTGTCCAAAGGGGATACCAGCAAGTCCAATAGAAGTCTCAGTCCAAAGTAGGCGACTAGGGGGAGAAATGGCAGGGGAAGGTCAGCCACTGGAATTCCGCTTTTCTGTAGAAAGTGGGCTGTAATGCCAAAGTGTGACAGGCAAAGCAGAATCAGGAAGGGCAGACAGGCAGTAAGAAAGTTCTGTCCTTGGAGTCTGTGAATCAGGTTCTTCAGATCATGTCAGGTCATATCATGGGTTTCGGGAGGTGTGTCACTGTAGTCATGCCGTCTAGTGGGCAATGTCAGAGTGTGCAGGGTTTTTTTTTTTTTTGGATTTTTGTGAAAGAAACACAAACAATCTGCTTCCTGTGGTTAGCAGGGCATCTGATTTGAATTTTTTATAGAAAAAGAGGTTTGGTGCCTTAGCCAACTGAATATTGGGGGGATGTATCTCCCCTTATTTCTTTTTTTACTTAATTGAGCCTAGGCATTTGGCGGGCCTCCTCAAAAACCATTTGTCTTTGGGGGGTAGTAAGGGATGTTTGTGGCATGGGTGATGTTATAAAGGGAAACATCTTTAAATTGTTGGCTGTCAAAGGCAGGCCTATAGTGGCAGGACGAGATACACCAGTTAACTGTAGAAAAATATGTGAATGTCATTAATTCACATAAGTTGTATATGGAGGAACTTCTTATAGTTTAATACCTTACCATATGAGCAGATGCTTCTTCATGTGAAGGCTTTGACATAGTTGTAGTCAATTACTTTGTGAAAAAAAAAAAACTTTTAACAAGTTAGAAGTTTACTATAATTGATAACTGAATGATTATAATTGGTTTAAGTATCTTTATAATTTTGTTTAAAGGTCCTCTAATGTGACCTCCTGTAGCAGTCTCTACAGCAAGATCTTCAGACCAATTTTAGTTAAAATATATATATATATTGATTTTTTAACTATTTTTACATTGGAATATAAACAGACTCAGGTTGCTTAGAGAGCTAACATATGTTAGTGACAATGATTTTAATATTTACAGTGTCAGATTGATTGCAGATCTGTTGTGGATTAATTTCCACAAAATAGCTTACAGGGCACTTTTTGGGGCCCTCCAAAAGCGTCCTGTATAGAGAACTTTTATTTTAGTTTTGGGGATGTATTGTCATATTAAATATTTAGACTTTTACCTTAAATAGTTACTTTTAGCAAATTAATTTTACCTTGCATGGTAATAATGTAGCTTCAAGGTTACACTTTTAACTGTTAATGTTTACCAAACTTGAAACATACCCATAAACATTTAGTTATAATACACAGGAGGAGGAAAACTTTTGTTACATAAACATATCATTTTAAAAACAAATTTTGATCTGTCTTTACTCACACAGTTTAAGACTAAGCACTTTACATTTATACCAAGAGTTATATATAAAAAATCAAAAGAGGAAAAAAAATTTTTTAGGAATGTTTCTGGGCGTCTCCAGAAACCTTGGCTGCATCTAGCATTTTTATATAAAGTCAATTAAGTTTCAGAGTACTCTGAGAAAAATGGGTCATACAAAAATTTTTGCTAATTTAACACACTCACTCACAAAACACAACTGGCCAGTCATAGCATAAGATATTCATAGAAGGGGTAAGAGAGAGAGCTCTGTGAAGCAGATTTTTCAAATTTTACCATGTGGTATTATGGGTCTTGGGGTATGTCCTGCATCTAGACTTCTTGTAGTATTTTTTGTTTTTCAGGGATGGCAGCTCTATTGTGCAGGTATTGGCGGACATGGCGGGCAGGAACCCAGACAGGTTTGGAGTAATTTTGTGGAAAAATGCAAGTGAAACCCCACCCCATGATAAATAGGGGGTCAGGCCATTTTCCAAATTTTATCGAGTGGGTCTTTCTGTTTGACCTTAATAGCTGGGAGGATGGATGGTGTTTGCCAATAAAGAATAATAGGAGGTAGGTCCGAGTTTTTGTAAATATTAAAGAGATTTAATGTAGTTAAGACTTTTGCTAGCTGGATATTGGGGGGTACATTCCTCCTTTATCTTTATTTAATTGAACCTTAAGGGTTTGATGGGCCCTCTTGACAATGCCTTGTCCCTGTGGATTATAGGGAATGCCTGTGGTATGAGTAATGTTCCAGAGGGAACAAAAATCTTTAAATTGTTTGCTGGTGAATGTAGTTCCACTGTCAGTTTTCAGTTGAAGAGGTAAGCCCATTACAACAAAACAGGAGAGCATATGGATTATAAGATTTTTCGAGCTTTCTCCCATCTGAGCTGTCACCCACATAAATTTAGAAAAGGTATCAATTGAGACAAACACATATTTTTGTTTGCCAAAGTTGGGTATATGGGTGACATCGATTTGCCAAAGAGCATTGGCTTTTAAGCCTTGGGGGTTAACCCCAAGAGTTTGAATAGCAGATGTTTTTATGAGACCTGCACAGGAAGAACATGTAGCAAGAATATGTTTTAACTGTGTTAAAGGAACATCAGGAAATATAGCTCGAAGGCCTTTAAGATTATCATGAGTTAGGGAATGAAAGTCAGCAGTATTAGAGACAGAGGCTAGGAGAATTCCTGTGGAGGCAAGGCAGTCAGCTGAAGCATTCCCTTCAGACAGGGGACCAGGAAGAGGGCTGTGGGAACAAAGGTGTTGAACATACAGTGGTTGGGTTTGAGAACAGAGCATAGTGAAATTTGAATTAAGAGAGGGGAAAGTGGGTTGTCATCAATTCTCAAATAAGAACGAGCAAGCCATGGAAGTAAGTTAACAGTATACACACTATCAGAAAAAGGCTGAAGGATTTTGGTATGTCTTTTAATGCAAGGAAAACAGCATAAAGTTCTTTGTACTGAGGGGAATTATCAGGAAGCTCAGCAAAGAGAGGTTTAGGGGGTTGCTTGTCTGGATAATATATAAGGGCAGCAGCCCCCTTGTTTTCACCATCAGTGAAGACTGTAGGAGCAGAGGGGATGGAATCTTGGGAGAAAAGTTTAGGTACTAGTAGAGGCAAAAGAGGTAAAGAAGCTATCAATTTATTAGAAGGAAAATGGTTATCTATTTGTCCTGGAAACCCCACTAAACTTACGGCAAAAGAGAATGGTGGTGTATGAGCCACTCTGTATCTGTGAGAGAAAAGGGAAGAATAATTGAATCTGGCTACCTTCCTAACATTTGCACCAATCTGTTTCTTCCTTGGCAAAACATGTATGCATAGATGTATATAGATGGTATAGATGTATGCATCTATCTTGGTAAGGAGTCTTGGCGCTCTGCCTACTGGCATATGAAGCCACTCGAGAACCCCATGGTTCTGTCACAGTGCCCCCACTACTGTGGGGATGGAGTTAAAGATTAGAAGGTTTACCGGAGACGAGGGGAGAATTGAACAAGGTGCATGTCTTGGAGGGCCTGGTTAACCCTTTCCAGTGCCAAGGAGGCTTCAGGAGTTAACACACATTTTGAGGAAGGCTGTTTGTTTCCTTTTAACAGGTCAAACAGGGGTTGGAGGTAGCTAGTAGGCAGATAAAGATACTGCCTAAGCCAATTTAAATTTTCAAGAAAACTTTGTAAAGAAGCAAGAGTGAAATTAGAAGGAAAAGTAACACAATGTTTTAAGGGACGAATCTGCATTAGAGAAATCTCTGAACCTAAGAAAGATATTGGAGGAATTAGCTGTACCTTCTCAGGAGCTACTTTAAGGCCACTTTTTTTTAAGGCAGGAATAAGAAAATCGCGTAGGGCATAGAGATCTGTATCTAATTCTCCCCATATTAACACATCATCCATGTAGTGAAAAACCTTAAGGCCTTATGAATATATGGAAAAAGGGCAGATTTAACAGCCTCTTGACAAATAGTAGGACTATTGGCCATGCCCTGGGGCAGCACCACCCATTCATATCTATCAGCAGGGCTGGTGTTATTAATAGAAGGAACATAGAAGGCAAAACATTTACAATCTTGTGGGTACAAGGGAATAGAGAAGAAAAATCTTGTATATTAATAGCTATGATTGGAATTCCCATGGTAATTTCAGAAGCAAGAGGCAAACCCCTTTGGGGGGAGCCCCAGACCTGCATGGTTTTATTAACCACATGGAGATCTTGGAGGAGGCGACATTTTTTTCCAGAGCACTTTTAAATCACAAAGACAGGAGTATTCCATGGGCTTCAGGAATGACGAATGTGTCCCAAGGACAACTGCTCTTGGACAAGCTCCTTTAAAATTTCTAGCTTCTCTCTAGGCAAACGCCACTGTTTCACCCAGACAGGCCCGTTAGAAAGCTAATCTAAGCAGGGAGTTTGGTTATGAACAGTGGCAGTTAGTATTGGGGGTGCTGGTTAGATCTAGAAGTCTTGTAGGAGTGGGTGTTGCACTTTGCAGAGGCATCTGTGGATATTATAACATCAAGAAATTTCAGAAGATCCCTGCCTAGTAGGTTGGTGCTAATGTCAGCTACCAAAGGATGGATGTGTCCGATAGTCTCTTGTGGGTTTTCCCACATAAGCGAATCTCATGTGATAAAGGCTTGGGTCAACCCTCTCACTCCGTGTAAACAGGGCCCTGGGAGGAGTTTCCAACTCTGGGGAACCTCTGCTTGCCTTAAAATCGTCTTTTCTGCCCCCGTGTCAATCAAACATTTTAAAGGAATATTGCCAATCCTTACTGTCATAGTAGGGTGACCTCGTTCTAAAATGGTTCTAAGTGGTCCACAAAATCTCAGGCTCTCAATTTGCACCATTCAGGGGCATGCCATTTTTATGAAACTTGGACCAACAATCTCTCCTCCAATGGAAACCTTTCTGGCATCTAGGACAAGGTGTTCATGGCCTCTGGCTCCCTAACTGGAGGCAGGGTTGCCCTGACTGAAGGTGTGGTTGCCCTGACTGGAGGCATGGTTGTCCTGACTGGAGGCGGGGTTATGGCTCATCTGGATATTGGTTACACCAATGCCCTTGGTGACCGCACTAAAGGCAAGCCCCCTTTTGCTTATGTGGGGTAGCTGCATAAGCCTGTGTCATAATGGGTGACCCATAAGAGCCTGGTCTAAGTTCCTGTGTTGCTAAAATCTAATTATCTGGGTGTTCGTGTTTAAGACTGAGGCATGCCTGACGGAATTCCGGTAGTATTCCATCCCCGACAATAGAACTCAGGAGGAGAAAACAGGCTTCAGGATTATAAATATTTCTCTCTAAGCTGGACCGCACCCTGGCAATGAATTTTGCTAGGGATTCATTGGTTTCTTGGTGAAGGGAGAGAATGAGGACTAAGGCCACTCCTGTGGGTGGGGTTAACCTCTCCCATGCCTGTGATGCACAGATGTGTACCTGTTCAAAATAACTGGCTGGAAACTTGGCTTCTGCCTGCTGAATTCCAGTTTCAAACTCTCCCGCTCTAAACAGTGCATCAAAATTCCACTCCAGCTGATTCTGACTATTTCTCTGGTATTGCTTTGAGCATTTATCACGAAAGCATGCCTCCCTTTGCAGGTAGATGTGGTCTGGGAGCATAGCGTGAGCTGTGTCCCTCCAATCTTGTTGGGTATTAAGGTGCTGGAGAAAGCCTCATAAAATGGAGTTGGTCTATGGAGCATGAAGTCTGTCATCCCTAACTGCCTACCGGAGCTCTCTAAGTTCTTTTGAGGAGTATGGATGCCACACCTGAGGGTTTTGTCTATTGGGAGCCACATTTACCAGGAAGGTGTGGACTTGCTTTGATAACGAGGTAGCAGTGGGGTGAGGAGTCACGGAAGTGGAAGCTGTCCGAGAAGCAGCAGCAGCAGCCAGAGAAGCTGAACACATGTCTGCCAAAACAGAACCCTTGGGGCAAAATGCAGAGGGCTTAGGATGGGTAAGCGCCAAGACAATATCCCTTAACTCTTATATCTCAGCCTCAAAATCCGTTAACTTTTTGGCAGGGCACCCTATATATAGCTCAAAAGCTGCAAACATAGCCAAGAGGATCCACGGTGCGGCCCCAAGTAAAACATCTCTGAGATAGAAAACCTGTCCCATTAAAAAAGAGTAAAAGGTTTGGGAAGCCTCTTTGTATAATGGGAAGTCTCCCATGGCAGAGAGGAACATGAGGCCACAGAGAGTCAAGAGGCTGTATACTTACCTGCATCTGGGCGGGTCAGCCCCACGTTGGGCACCAGGTGTTGAGCTACGCTGCAGAGGAGAGAGAGAGAGGAGATCCGGAGCAGAGAGGGAACACAATTCTTTATTCGCGCGGGCACCTCAGAGTTGGGTGAGAGCGCAGTGGTTTGGGCCACGTGGAGCTAGCCAAAATGGCCGCCTCGCGCAGCAACCTTCCCTGCGTCTAATCACTGAAGTGAAAACTGGGTAAGAGAGTGAGGGCAGAAGAAAAAGGGCTTTAGGGGGTCGGGCATTGGCGCAATGGGTTAAGCGCATGTGGTACAAAGCACAGGGACCTGCGTAAGGATCCCTGTTAGAGCCCCCAGGTCCCCACCTGCAGGGGAGTCGCTTCACAGGTGGTCAAGCAGGTCTGCAGGTGTCTATCTTTCTCTCCCCCTCTCTGTCTTCCCCTCCTTTCTCCATTTCTCTCTGTCCTGTCCAACAACAAACAACATCAATAATGGCAGTAATAATAACCACAACGAGGCTACAACAACAAGGGCAACAAAAAGGGGGAAAAATGGCCTCCAGGAGTGGTGGATTCATGGTGCAGGCAATAACCGAGCCCAGCAATAACCCTGGATAAAACAAAAAAAAAGGGCTTTATAGGGCAAAAAACGGGAGTGATGAGCTGGGACAGGATTGGTTGGGAAGGGCACTTCAAGAATATCGTATTAACTCTCTCAGGAACTGGCACTAGCCTGAGGGGACAACATGGTGGAACAGGCACTCCGAGAATGTCCCAACTCTCGCAGGAACTGGCACTAGCCTGAGGGGACATTTGCACAACATTTGTCAGTGTTTCTTTTTTGTAAATTAAAAAAAAATTTTTTAATCCAAAGTGTTTCTATGACCTTGAGATAACTATATTGGTTATCCTTGAGAAATTAAGAGCATAAAACTTAGGTGGTGGAAGTGGTGTGGAAATATATTCTAATTATCTTATAAATCTCTAAACTACTATTCAATTGCCAATACAAATATTAAATTCAGTGATCTCACATAATAAGCTAACGTAGATCATAGAAGTTTTAATGTAAAGTAACAATTACAACTGGAGAGAGAACACTTGGCTATTCTCCAATTAGCTCTATCTTGCACTGTGAGCAACTTTCCTAAGATAAAAAGTAGGCAGGAACTTGATGGTAGCACACTTGAGTTTAACACACAGTTACAATGTACAAAGACCACGGGTTTAAACCCTGGTCCCCAGCTGTAGGGGAATGGAGGAGAGAGGCAGACAGACAATTGCAGCACCCTCTGACTACTTGTGAAGCTTCATCCCTAGGTGGAGGAGGGGGAACTTGAACCCAGGTTCTTGCACATGGTAAGATATGCACTTAATCAAGTATATCATCACCAAGCCCCCTAGGTTAAATTTTTTGATATGGCACTTATTTTTCAAAATAAAGATTCTAACAGAAAAAAAGAAAGAAAGAAGGAGAGAAAGAAAGGAAGGAAGGAAGGAAGGAAGGAAGGAAGGAAGGAAGGAAAAAAAAAGAAAGGAGCCACTCAGAACTGCCCACTGCACCAGAATCTCAGATTATTAAAATGGCCTCATGGTCCTCAGTGCCAAGTGCTTCTGAACCTGGTCTCTTCCATGATCACAAGTGGGGACAGTTAAGGCAATGTCAACTGGAGACTGTCCTGGATGGAGCAGGACAGTTAAGCACTCACAAGTATGGACACCCAGCTGCCTTCGTCTTCTGGGTGGTTTCAAAGTTGGTGGGCTCATCTTAGCAATAAATTCTGCAGAGAAGTTCAGCATGTGGATCTAATTTTGACCCCCTATAAATGAAAAGAAGCTTTGGTCCTTGTCCTGGTGGAGCCAGGCCCAGATGAGGAGCTTGAAGTGACTGGCTGACTGACCAAAGAGGAAGAGAACAGCAACTGCTTCTCCTCCCCAACAGGCCTGCAAAAGAGGAAGACGGAATTCCCAGTTCCCTATCCCGCGGGTTCAGAACATTCTAGCTGAGAATTTCTTAGGGTCGTTTGCAAAGGCACAAGGGAAGCTTTGATGGCACAGAGGAAATCCCAAGCCATCATTTTAGGGAGAAGCATGCAAAGGTGGTTACTTTACTGGACCTCAAAGGGTTCTTGAAGAGGTGGCATAAATGAACTCTGTCATCTTGGCAAAGCACTGACAAGCATAAGTGGCACTAATAAGACACTTAAAGCATTATTTTATTTTGAAGTAAGTCAAGATGACTATGACACTGAATGCAGATTTCATGTAAATGTTTAAGATGAAGCAGAAAACTTCAAAGACTTTGCTTTTGTAGGTGGGTGCCCAGAGCAACTCCCAGATCTCCTACATTTCCTCTCTTGTCAAGAGTTCTTTGAAAAATCAGGAGCAGAAATAATTTCTTCCCTTCTCTTAACTACCTCTTCTACAAGCTTACACATGTGCATATGTAGGTTTTAGGCAATTAGTAAATATAATAGAGTTGACTGAATCAGTTAACACCATCTACAGCAAACATTAGAATATTTTTGGTTTTGAAATTAAGACCTTTTTATTTGTATTTACCATACTTTTTAAACTGAAAGTTTGTTTGTATTTAGATAACTTTCAATATTTTAGAATCACAATAGTCTCCCAAATAAAGCATACTCCATTCTAATTTCACTTTCTGTGGTTTCAAATAATTGTTCAAAATAAATCATAGAATTAATCATAGAATAAGGTATTTTGAGAAAAGAAGTGCTTGCATTCACATAACTTTAAGTATAGTATATTGTCATGATTGATCTATTTTATTAAGTTGTTAGAAAAGTCATGACATACTCTTCTGTGTTTTTCTATGCAAAAATGTGTCATGATTTTGCTGACAACACTATTATTTTTAGCTACTGTATTAATCTTAGTGTACATAGTTAATATGATGTTTTATACTAAACTATAAGGTAAACTTTTTATATTCATATACATAGGATATGTATAGTTCAGTACTATCCAAAATATCAGGCATCTACTGGGGGTCTTGGAGTATACTTCTGGTGGATGAGAAAAGGAATATATGTATTAGCAATTCTGCAATCAACAAACTTGAACTTGTACATATATACTTTCATAATGTTGAGGGTTCATCTAAAGGGATTATTCCTAGAAGGGAGATATGGGTCTGGTTCAAAAGTATATGTGATATCCTCTCCATAAAGAGTGCCTCATTCTTTATTTCCTATAAGCAATGCATGACACACACACACACACACACACACACACACACACACACACACCTTCACTAATGAGGGTACAGGTGAGCTTTCTTTTAAAAAAATATTTTTAAATTTTATTTACTTATTTATTATTGGATAGAGAAAGAGAGAAATTGAGAGGGAAGGGAAAGATAGAAAGGGAGGAAAACAGAGAGACTGAGAACCTGAAGTTCTACTTCACCACTAGTGAAGCTTTCCCCCTGCAGGCGGGTACCAGGGGCTTGAACCAGGGTCCTTGCACATTTCAGTGACAAATAAGTTTTTAAACTCTGCATTCTGTAAGACTATCTCATTCTAATTGTATTTTTCTTACTGTGAATGAAGGGAAACCACGTTCATATGTCCAAAAATCATATTCTGTCTGATTGTGTCTTCCTCTACAAGAGTTTTACAGTGTTCCCCTCAATTTTCAAAGCTTTTCACATACTAACGTTGTGGATTCTTTGTGTATATGACAAATATGCACTGCAAATATTTTCTTTCACTTTACTATTTGCCTTTTACCTTGGATTATGGTGGTATTGATCTCTAAAAGTTAGGTTTCCTTTTGGTGTTAAATAATTTAACTTACTTATCTTTCTTTTTATTATACCAGGATTCTGTAGTCATTGTAGAAAGTCTTTTCCTGGATCCAGGTCACAGAATTCACCTGGATTTCACTCTAGTGTTGTATGGTTTCATTTTTACAGTTGAAATCTCTGAGCCACTTGGATTTATTACTTGGCAATAATGTGAAGAATAGCATGAATTCTATCTTTTCCTAAATGGGTATCTATCAATGGCTTACTCAGAATCATTGCTAAAAAACCCACAGTGATCACCTTTATATACTAAATAAATCTTCATATGTAGTTAGGTCCTTTTTTTTAAACCAGAATACTACTCAGTGCTGGCTCTTGGTGGTGCTAGGGATTGAACCTGAGATCTTGGAAGCTCAGGCATGAAAGTCTTTTGCATAATCATTATGCTATCTCTGGTCCTGGTGGTGGTATATACCAGAGAGCATGTTATCATGACCCTGTCTCCAGAGTTCGGGTCTTTGTTTTCTTCTTTTTTTTCCTCTTCCTCTTTTTTAGAGACAAATCTAATTCTACTGATGTCTATCCAGGTGCTGGTACCATAATGTCTTAGTGTCTCTGTTTCTTATTTTTACTGATTAAACAAATAAAATGACTGATCATACTGGTCTCTTAGGGTATCTACAAAAACACTGGGCAACACAGTCACTTTAATTCTGGCTAGTCATACTCCTTTTTACTTTCAGTTTCTCAACACACATAAGAAGAGATAAAATCATTACTATTTGTCTATTGTTATTATTGTCAGAAAGATTCCAACATAAATGGGGACAGTTAAGCTATTTTGTTTTCATGAGTGTTTATCAAACTGAGAGCAGATTTGGGAGATGTTACAAAGCCTAGTGTTTTCTTGGCAACCATAAAGAGTGTTTCAGTCAAACAGTATATTTATTCAGGATAATTTCTCCTAGAAAGGAGTACCTCTTCTTGACCAGTTTTTATATTCCCATGGTCCCACTGTCTGCTTTAAGACTGAAGGTAGATCATGCTGCTATAGATACTTCAAGATGACTCCCATAAACTATCCCTGTCCTGTACTTGCATAGTTCCCCCAAGATCGTTCCTCTAGGCTATCCCTACCCTACATCTGCATAGATCCTCCAAGATGGCTCCTATAGGATATCCCTGCTTTACATCTGCAGAAGTCCCCAAGATGGCTTCTATAGGCTATTTCTTTTCTTTTTTTAAATATTTATTTTATTTATTTATTCCCTTTTGTTGCCCTTGTTGTTTTATTGTTGTAGTTATTATTGTTGTTGTCGTTGTTGGATAGGACAGAGAGAAATGGAGAGAGGAGGGTAAGACAGAGAGGAGGAGAGAAAGATAGACAGACACCTGCAGACCTGCTTCACCGCCTGTGAAGTGACTCCCCTGCAGGTGGGGAGCCGGGGTTCGAACCGGGATCCTTATGCCGGTCCTTGTGCTTTGCGCCACCTGCGCTTAACCCGCTGCGCTACAGCCCGACTCCCCCATAGGCTATTTCTTACATGAATAGTCACAGCTTCCCAAGATGGCACCTGTAAGTTATTCCTGTCCTGTTTTTGCACAGATTCCCAAGACAGATGGCTTTAATAGGCTATCCATGCCCAACATTTGCATAGATCTTCCATAATCTATTGCTGCCCCATATTTTCACAGATCCCCCAAGATAGCTCCCATAAGCTATTGCTGGCTTGCATTTTCCTGCAGCTGCCAGAAATGCACAAGAATAGAGAACGCAGGGAGATAAAAGCTGGCTCACAGCAGCCATTGAGATCACTCCATAGGACAGCTGTGTCTGGGTTACAGTAATTAATGTGATGCTAATCCCAACAAAAAGGCAGGGAGAGAGGCCCTGGGAGAACATTTACAATCAGTAAATGGAAAACACCACTCCCATCAGACTCATTATTACTATGAAAAATCACCCCAAAATTACACAAGAAACCCAGCCATGGAGCCATGACTTGATTGGCAAAGCCCCTCCTCCTGAGCTAATTCATCATCAGAATCAGCTTTAGAATGAGCCCATGGTCACAGCTTCAACAGCAAGCCAGTGTCTAGAACAGTCACCATGGAAGTACATGATTACATCTCATAGAAGGACAATGCAACTCTAGCTTCTCACAGGGGGACAGTGCAACTCATTGGAGGTATTCATTCACTTATGGAGCAAAGTGTCCCTCATTTTCCTGTACTGAGACCCAAAGATGTTTCAGTATCACCAGGACAGATGGTGAACACTGAATCAAACCTGCCTGTCATTGCTGCTACACTGACCAGTTTGGACACGTGTGGAAGAAAATAATAATAATAATCAACTAAAGACACCAGTAAGAAGAGAGTCTTGTGAGGTCAGGTGGTGGCGCAGTGGGTTAAGCACGTGGCAAAAAGCACAAGGACCAGCATAAGGATCCTGGTTAGAGCCCCCGGCTCCCCACCTGCAGGGGAGTCGCTTCACAGGCAGTGAAGCAGGTCTGCAGGTGTCTATCTTTCTCTCCCCCTCTCTGTCTTCCCCTCCTCTCCCCATTTCTCTCTGTCCTGTCCAACAACGAACAACATCAACAATGGCAATAAAAATAACCACAACGAGGCTACAACAACAAGGGCAACAGAAGGGGGAAAAATGGCCTCCAGGAGCAGTGGATTCATGGAGCATGCACCGAGCCCAGCAATAACCCTGGAGAAAAAATAAATAAATAAATAAATAAATAAATAAAGAGAGAGTCTTGTTGTGTTGACCAGACACCTTTCAGAAGCACTGGCTATGGTCTCGGATATGGTGAATTTTTTTTTTTCTACTTTGCTTGCCAAAGCAGTCAATACAAGTTGTATAATAAGGGGAATTTTGTTGAACCAACAAATGGAGTTGGAGGGATTGCTGTCTTCTGGGATTAATACAGGGAAACACTCATCATATCACAGGATGTGATGTGGCTTAGACCCTCAGACTTTCCCCCGGGGGCCCTGAGGACTCACAGTGCTGTCGATGTAAGCTTCAGTCCACACCACATCATGCTCCTGGTCGATGACCTTGGGTCGGCTGAGCACATGGAGGTACTCCATGACATTTTCTTGCACATCAGCCAAGGTGGAGATCTGCGTGAAGAATCCTGCCATAAAACACAAGGGAGGAAAAGCCAGTCTCAGTAACAGACAGGATGACTTTCAGCAGGGGAGCTTGCACCTATCAAATCTGGGCATAGAGCTCATTTTTCCTTTTATCTATGTAATATCTGGTCTCTGTGGCTGGGAGGTGGTACCATGGTGAAAGCACTGGACTTTGTGCTGCTCTGGATCTCTCTATCCCCTCCCTATACACCGTCTCTTTCTCATTAATAATAATAATAATAAAATTTTTTACTAGTTATTTAATAGTGATTTACAAAATTGTAAGATAATAGGGATAGAATTTTACACCCCTCCTATCAGCAAAGGTCTCTGCCTTCACCCTCCTCTAAATGTAACCACTATAGTTCTCTCAAAGTTGTAGATATGGGTGGATGTTTTTTATTTTCAAGTTAATCTGTTCCAATTATATATATTCCACATGAATGAAATCATCCCTTAGTTGTCCTTCATGTCCTTCCTTACATTCCTAAGAATAATCACCGGTTCTATTCATTTTGTTTCTTTCTTTAATTTTTGTATTATCTTTATTTACTTACTGGATAAAGACAGCCAGAAATAGAGAGGGAAGGGGAAGATAGAGTGAGAGAGGCAGAGACACCTGCAACACTGCTTCACCACTTACAAAGCTTTCCCCCTGCAGGTGGGGACCAGGGGCTTGAACCCAGGTTCCTTTGAATTGTGACATGTGCGCTCAACCAGGTGGACCACCACCTGGCTCCATTCCATTCATTTTGTCCCAAAACACACAATATAGCATCTTTTTTTTTTTTTTTGCCTCCATGGTTATTGATGGGGCTCAGTGCCTGCATGACAAATCCACTGCTCCTGGAAGCCATCTTTTTCCCATTACTGTTACTGTTGGAATGGACAGAGAGAAATTGAGAGCACAGGGGAAGACAGAGAATAGGAGAGACAGAAACCTGCAGACCTGCTTCACATACTGGGGAGCCGGGGGATCAAACCGGGATTCTTGCACTGGTCCTTGCACTTTGTGCTATGTGCACTTTACCCAGTGTGCTACCACCTGGCCTCTAAAACATAGTCTTTTTAACTGCTCAGTAGTACCCCCATAAAAATAATAACAACAATAGTAATATAATAACTAGTGGTAGTAGTATAGTATATTTATAAGACTCGAATGATTCTTATTCCATCTTAAAGATTTTTTGCCCAAACTCTGTATTAGTAATCCTCACACTTTCCCCCCCTCATATATAAGTAAATCTTTAAAAATATAAAATGGACATTGTGTTTCTAGACATTGGTTCTTCTATCTGCTGACATCTGCTTCATGAATCATGTGTTCATGTTAGAAATACAATCAAAAGGATTTTTTCCCACTGCCCAAAGGCACCACTCTGGCTATCTACCATGGTGCCTAAGATCAAACCCATGACCTCTCACATGCAAGTCCTGTGTGTAACTGTTGCAATATCTCCCAGCTTCCAGAGAACTATAAGATCAATCATAAACACACTTTCTAAAGGCAGTCAAAGTTCATCCAGTGAGACTGTCCTTCCTGAAGCCCTGCATAGACTTCTTTCTATGCACATACATTCATACCTTCCCAGGGAGTCCTATCTGCATGCCAGTTTTTCATCCCCCTCTCTCAACTATTATTATTTCTTTACCTTAGTGAATTTATTTCTAAAGGGAAAATGTTAAAATATAACATGGGAACACTACCCCAATGTCTGTAACTACAAGAATAATAGCGATGGTTAATTTTTAATTAAGAGACTTACAGAAGGCCACACATTTGCTACACACTTAACAAGCTTTGTCTCACTTATTCTTAACAACATGAAGAGGTGGTGAGCACTGTACTCACTTTAAAGATGACAAGGCACTCTGAGGACATGTGTTTTGCTCCTAGGCTTACAAGTACCAAGTGGCAAATGTAGACAATGAACCCATGCTGTCTATTATGTTTTCTATTTATTTTTTTCCAGAGACAAAGAGAACAGGAGAAGGAAAGAAACCACAGCACCTAGGCTTGTTCTAATGCAATGAGGACCAGTCTTGACATAGCAGTGTGCTATCTAAGTGAGCTATTTCATCCTCACCAAGCTTGAATCTCTTAATCTGTGCTGCTGACTTGCATAGAATTCTATCTTTTATGTGTCTGAGACTCAAATTTTAGCTGGTATCCTCATGTGGTTACCAGACTTGCCTTTTAAGTATGCTGGGTAGACATGACTTCTAAGTAACTGGAAATGCTGTAAATATGCATCATCTGGTGGATGGGACAACATCACTCTCATCTGCAGGTCTTAGCAGGCCAGGTTTCTGCTTCACTATCTATGGATTAGAGGGACAGGAGGAGGCCAGGTCTCAGTCCCAGAAAGGGGTCTTTTCCTTAAACAACTATGAAAGAATTTTGTTTTGTTTTTTTGATGCTTAACAATGGACCCTGGCTGATATCTCACCTGGTAGCCTGAGACTCTGGGTTTAAGAGCCAGTACCACATAGGAGCACTATAAACAACATTGGGTAAGCTCAGTGTGATGGAAGAGAATTGCAGTGGTATCCTTCCCCTCTCTTTGTCTCTTCCTCAGTTAAAAAATTTAAATTAAAATGATGGTGACCTGAGAGGCTGCATAGTGGCTAAAGTACTGGCTTTGGAGGCAAGTGGTCCTGAACTCTGGTACTCTCTCTCTCTTATAACTCTGGATTTAGAAGCATATGGTGCTGTATCAAATGTGTCAGAGTGATACTCTTAGTCTCCCCCTCTCTTTCTCAATCTCTCTCTCTTTTTCTCTCTCATAAATAAGTATTTTTATATTTATATATTGTTGGATACGACAGAGAGAAATTGAGAGGGGAAAGGAGATAGGGAGGGAGAAAGACAGAGAGACACTTGCAGTTCTACTTCACCACTTATGAAGCTTTCCCCCTGCAGGTGGGGACCAGGGCCTTGAATATGGGTCCTTGTGCACTATAGTGTGTGCGCTTAAACAGATGTGCCACTGACTGGCCCCTTAATCTTTTTTTTTTAATGGAAGAAATAAATCAGCCTGGGAGAACATTCATAAAAACACATGTCCAAGGTTCTAAGTTCATTCCCTGGTGCTACCTTAAGGGTAAATGATAATTCTATCAAAAAATATTCTACACACACACACACACACACACACACACACACCAGACTCAGCTACTCTGAGGAAGGATGAGGGCTAGTTAGCTGGAGGAAGAAAGGTTCTAAACCATGCCCAGCCAAACAAAGATTTTACACAGAGGCCAAAGGTCAGAGCCAGGCCTACTGCAAGAATTGAAAGCAGCTCAGAATGGCTTAAAAAAAGGGCAAGGAGAGACATAGTACAGCATAGCAGAATGAGAGAGCCTCTTCACACAGAACCTTGGGTCAAGTAGAAACTTGATCCTCAAAGCAGGTAACCATGGCAGGATATAAAGCAAGAGGCCCAGATTCACATTTCCTCCCTATGCCTTTAAGTAAGGGCACTCATAACTAAGCTCACTCCAGCTCCCACTTGCTAACTAAAGGGAGAGAGTGCATGTGCCTCCAAGGACAGCTCAGCTCTAGCACTTGCTGCAGAGATTATGGAACATCTTAGAGTTGAAAATGGGGCTCTGGGAAAAGAGGCACCAGCCCTTCTGCTGTCCAGACAAAGGCCAGGGCCCTCCCAGGGCATTTCCAAACAAAGACCAGCTGGTTTAAATTGGGTGTGCCAACCCCAAACCAGGTTGGGACCATGTGGCTTCTGGCTTCCTGATGACAGCTCTGCACAATGCTAATTAACATGCATTGTCACTCCAGCCCAGCCCACCATCCAGGGCTCAAGCCTCGCCAAGCCCTGGGGGAACAGGGCCCCAAAGAAACAGGCTATGAGAGACTATTCTAGCAATAGTTTGAGGCTCTGAAGAGGGACAGCATGGGTCCTCACACTTCCCAAGCCACCACCAAGCACCTCAGTTATGAGGCTCCATCTGGGATGCTGTTCCTACATGCTTGAACACAGCTCCTTGAGGAGGAATGGTGGGAAAGACATTTCTAAAAATAAAAAGGTTTTTTAAATCATCTATTGAGGGTTTCATGGTGTACAGTATAGTTGTTGATACATGGGTAAAATTTCACATTTCATGGTAGGTGTCTGCAAAATGCTCTCACCTCTACCTTAGGTTCTTTTCCCAGAGCCCCCTCCCCCACCTCAAAGTTACCCCTCCCTGCAGCCTTCTCCTGCCCTCTTCCCCAGAATACTTTGGTTTGGTGCAATACATCCAACCAGTCTAAGTTTTACTTTGTCTTTCCCCTTTCTGTCTCGTCTCTTAAGTTCATTCCACATTCATCTTTTTTTTTTTTCTCATCTCAGTCAGCATGACTCCCTCAAACTCCATTCAAGATGAGGTATATGGGAGTTGGGCAGTGGCACAGTGGGTTAAGTGCACTGCACGTGGCGCAAAGCGCAAGAACCAGAGGAAGGATCCCAGTTCGAACCCCTGGCTCCCCACCTGCAGGGGAGTCACTTCACAAGTGGTGAAGCAGGTCTGCAGGTGTCTGTCTTTCTCTACCCCTCTCTGTCTTCCCGTTCTCTCTCCATTTCTCTCTGTCCTATCCAACAACAACCACATTAATAACCACAACAATGTTAAACAACAAGGGCAACAAAAGGGAAAAAAAAAAAGATGAGGTGAACAAGGTGATTTCATTATTTTTGTTGTTTTTGTTTGTTTGTTTGTTTTCTTTTGTTTTTACTAGAGCACTGCTCAGCTCTTGTTTATGGTCATGTAGGGGATGGAACCTGAGGTTTTCAGAGCCTCAGGCATGAGAATCTCTTTGTATAACCAATATGCTATCTACCCCTGCCCAGATTTCATTATTTTTAACAGCTGAGTAGTAGTATTCCATTATGTATATATACCACAACTTTCTTATGTGTTGATGGACACCTAAGTTTTTTTTCCCCAAGTTTGGGCTACTAAAAATCCTGTTTCTATGAATATAGGTGTACATATATGGGGGAGACAGTGTAATACTTCTGCAAGATTTTCCTGTCTAAGGTTTCAGGTTTAATGCCCAGCAAGCACTACCATAAGCAAGAGCTGAGAAGTGCTTCAGTCTTTCTCTTTGTATTTTTCTCTTATTAAAAAATAAAATGATTTATTTTAATCTTAGGAGAATCAGACCCAGAGAGAAGGAGTTAGTGAGGAGAGTAAAGCAAAGCTCTGGTGTTTATGGTTTTGTTTGGGAAAAATCAAGATGTCTGATATTAAAAAAAATTATTTGTGATAGAGGAGAGAGAAAACTAGAGCATCACTCTGGCACATTCAATGACTTAACTCAAAACTTCATATTTGTAAGTCCAGCACTATAGCTAGTGCAACACCTCCTGAGCAGTGAAATAGGCTCATTTGGACGGTGCAGGGCTTTGCCCTGTGCATGACTCAGGCACATGAGGGAAGATCTGGTGCTCTGGGTTCTCTCTACACCTCCACTGTTTGTCTCAATCTATAAAAAAAAAAAAAAAAAGTAAATTGATGGCTGGATGATAGGGAACCTCTGGAGTGATTATCTGTTCACACAGGTGACAGAAAAGCAGTGCTGGAGTAGGAAATAAAGAATCTCTCCCTCTCTCTCTGATAGTAGTAAACCTTAAGCTCCACAAAAAGGATTTTAGAGGGAGTTGAACAGTAGTGCAGCAGGTTAAGCGCAGGTGGCTCTTAACCTGGTTTGAGCCCCCAGCTCCCCACCTGCAGGGGAGTTGCTTTCACAAGTGGTGAAGCAGGCCTGCAGGTGTCTGTCTTTCTCTACCCCTCTCTATCTTCCCCTCCTCTCTCCATTTCTCTCTGTCCTATCCAACAACGACAACATCAATAACAACAACAATAAAAAACAACAAGACAACAAAAGGGAAAATAAATAAATATTTTTAAAAAGGATTTTAGAAAGACAAAGATGACACAGACGACAGACAAGCTAAGAGGAATAATAGCCCTAATGTTGGGGGAGGGGGGGTGAGGGTTACTGGGTGTGGAACCATCATGGCTGTCCAATGGAAGGCAACCCCTATTTTGGTTTCCTGTTTCAAGGGTGTGCCCAAGACAAATTCCCCTAGATGCCCTCCCTCCTTTTCTTGGTTGTCTACATGATGCTCTAATTCTCAGATTTAGATTTTCCAAATATAGGGCCAAGATAAGAAGGGAGTATCAGGAGGGAGATGGGAGGGTACAGACCACAGCACAGAAGGGGATCAGACAGGAAGAACATTCCCAAGCTTGGAAGAGGACTGAGCTCAAGAGAACATCCTAATTTGGCCTTGCTTATCACTGAAACCTTACCACACACTGGTTCCTCCCCAGAGCTGTGGACACAAGGCCAGCTGCATGCCTGACACCTCCACTGGGATTGCTAATGGGATTCTCAGATTGTTCATATCCAGAGCCAGTTCCTGATCCCCCTATCCAAGCCTACTCCTCCCCCTGAGGGTCTGTCTGCCCCATCTCAGAACATGGCGTCACTGCCCCATTCAGCCACAAACACACAAATTCTCCTTAGTAGCTGTCATTTCCTCACCCCACCCCATAGCTAATCCACCAGCATGTTCTCCTGGCTCTACCTCTCATTATCTCATATCCACTTCCGGATCTCTGTTCTTCCCATCCTTACAAGGCTCTGAGGGATCATCTCAAAGCAGAGAACAGATCTGTAGCTCCTTTAAATTTGCATCTGCTTCAGACCCTGGAGTCAGAATGAAGTCCAAACTGCTCAGTCTGATCCCCTTGTCTATCTCTGCTTGCTTAGCTGATCTCATCTGCCTTTGCTCAGGTTTTGGTTCCTCGAGTTTTCTCTTCTCCTCACAACCCCATTCTCTTCCTCCTCTCGGGTCCTCTGCCCAGTACACCTTTTTCTTTATCCAGTTTTCCTAAGACTAGGCCTGAGTTCAGTGTCTAAATTCACTTCCTCTCCCTCTCCCCTCATTTTCCCATTACTAGGTAGAGTGCACACTTTACTAAGTTTGAGGGACCCAGGTTCAGGACTGCTAGGACCACATGGGAGGACCTTTGTATAGTACTAGGTGACCGGGGAAACTTCAAGAGTGGTGGAACAGTGTGGTGGTATCTCATTTTCGCATTCTTTCCCACCTTTTCTCTAAAATGAAAGTCAAAAGAAAAAAAAAGGCTACCATGCTCAAAGACCTAGGTTCAAGCCCCAAGTTCTAACCTGCAGGGGAGAAGCTTCACAAGTGGTGAAGCAGGGCTGCAGGTATCTCTCTTTCTCTCTCCCTTTCTATTTCTCCCTTCACTCTCCAGTTTCTCTCTGTATCTGTCCAAAAATAAAAGGATACTTTTTATTTTCATTTAAAAGAGTCCACTGGAAGCAGTAGAATCACAATCACGCAGAGAGCAAAAAGAAAGAAAAGCTATTAATAATGTACACTGCAAAGGTTAATGCAAATCTGATCACCTAAGAGAACCCTATTAAAACCCAAAACTTTTCTGAGTCCTTTTTGTTTTAAAATGTTTTTATAGAAGTTCAAGTTAACAAATGGAGCTTTTGATGGATAACAGGAAGTAGCTGAGGGCTGGTCTCTGGCTGTAACCACAGACATGGTCCTTGTTTCCCCTCTGCATTCTCTGATCTGGCCTCCTTCCCACCGTGCCCCCCCCCCCATCTCACTGCCCTGGATTTTTATTTCCTTTAAATTCTAGCTCTTGAATGTTTATTGTCCTCTGTAATGTGCCTTCTTGGACTTCATATATCATGTTAGAAAACAGAATCAGCAATCATTCTATAATTACCAAGTAGTAATTAATGCTAAAATTAGTCTCCCATTACAAATGATCTGCTCATTTTTCTATGTAACATCAATTTATTTACCTTCTTCCCTTGCAGAACCTTCTGTGAACTCCAGGTTAGAATCACTCAGGGAGATGAACCACCAGTGCAGCTTAGTGCTTTGTCATTATAAGATTTCACCACTCTTCATGATTTCTTTCTTTCTTTCTTTCTTTCTTTCTTTCTTTCTTTCTTTCTTTCTTTCTTTCTTTCTTTCTTTCTTTCTTTCTATTTTTATTGCTAGGGTTTTCACTGGCGCTTAGTGCCCACACTACAGAGTTTTGTTTTGTTTTTTTTTGACAGGACAAAAAGAAATTGAGAGGGTTGGGGGGTAGATAGAGAGACACCTGCAGACCTGCTTCAATGTTCCTAAAACATCTCCCCAGCATGTAGAGAGTGGGGGCTCTAACCCAGGTCCTTGTGCATGGTAATGCATGTGTTTAACAGGGTGTGGCACCTCCACCTGGACTCCCACCATTTCTTAAGAGTCCCTTGTCTAACATTCATGCATAATTAGAACTCAGCAGTCTGGTTCTGTCTTTGGTATGAGGGATTCCTAATCACTTTGGCCCTTTTCAAAGACCCTTCCCTTGTCCTCTGAAATAAGACAAGCTGGAAATATAACCAGCACTCAGATCTCTGTATTCTGGGGGAGTGAAGTACACAGTGGAGTCAATATGTGTGCTGGTTTTCTTCTCAGTGTTCTGGGCAGAACCTTTCCATTCCCACTAATCTCACACATTACTGAAAAAGCACTTGTTCCTGTAGAAAAAAATAAACAATGTATTGGCAGTGCTCTGATAACATCTCCCTGGACTTTCACCAAAAAACAGTAAGGGGTATATTGCATTCTCAGAGTTAAAGGTCCACAGTCAATGAATTGGAAAGAACCAACCTGGAAGAAAATGGCCATGAGGGAGCCCAGTAGCCTTGGTATGTGCATATCCATCTGGGGAACTTGGCTTCCAAGGAATAGGCAGTGACCTTGGATTTGGGACAAACCTCACTCTTTATTAACTGCATTATATTTTTTCTGTTTTGAATTTTATGCTAGAAAAAATACCATCAAAGATCACACTGTGGAGCCAGACCTGCTTGTGTGTCCACAGGGCTGATGCTCAGCCCTTTCCTCACTTCCTCCTACTCTCTCAGAACCTAGATGTCCCCATTATTGAAAGGTCTAGAATCAGATCACATGCCTTCTGCACATATAGCATCAAATTCAAAGCAGAAAAAATATAATGCAGTTAATAAGCAATCACTTTTGCTTCTGTAGTATGAGAATAAGACAGAACCTTGTTGCAGTTTGGTGACCCACCACTGTGCCACCTCCCCAGCTTTTATTTCCTATAGTTGAAAGAGTCTCAAAAAAGGAAGGTAGGAGTTAAGTTAGGGGGGCAAGAGGTGGCTCATCTGGTAGAGCTCACGTTACTATACTCTAGGACCTGTGCCCCCAGACACCACGTGGGAATGTCTGTGAAGGGTAGGGATGAACCACCAGAAGTGGTAAAGTGGTGCTGTGGTGCCTCTCCTTCTCTGTCTCACTTCCTCTGTTTAAAAGGAAGAAAAGGGGGGGGGGTAGGCTGCCAGGAAAAAGAAAATGGCTGCCAGGAACAATAGAGTCATGTAGATACTTCTAGAAATAAGCTGGTAGCAAAAAGAACAGGGAGGATAAGGGGAGGGGAAAAGAGGAGAGAAAAGGAGATCAACAAGACAAGACTTCAGTGTGCCATGACTAATAGAGATGGGGTACATAGACTGGGTCTAAATCCTAACCATCTCTATTAGTCATGGCACACTTAAGTCTTGTCTTGTTGATCCCGTTTTTTTTTTCCTTTTAAACAGAAGAAGTGAGACAGAGAAGGAGAGGCACCACAGCACCACTTTACCACTTCTGGTGGTTCATCCCTACCCTTCACAGACATTCCCACGTGGTGGATGGGGGCTTAAACCCAGGTACTAGAGTATAGTAATGTGAGCTCTACCAGATGATCCACCTCCTGGCCCCCTAACTTAACTCCTACCTTCCTTTTCTGAGACTCTTTCAACTATGGGAAATAAAAGCTGGGGAGGTGGCACAGTGGTGGGTCACCAAACCGCAACAAGGTTCTGTCTTATTCTCATACTACAGAAGCCAAAGTGATTGCTTTTTCTCTCTCTCTCTTTCTCTCTCTCTCTCTCTCATTCCCTCCCTTTCCTTCTCTCCCTCTCTCTCCTTCTTTCTCAAAAAAAAGTCTTCCAGAAAGGATAGGAAGAGTCCTCTAAGTAACACCACCCCCCAGAAGAGGAGCTAGGGACAGACTGTGGCTCAGTTGGTCCTGAATTCCAACTCTGCCTGCTGCTGGCTGGTAACAGAAAAAAGTGCTCATCTCTGACTTGCAGATTCATCCTCACACACCCCTCAGAGAGAATGACCACTAACTCATCCAAAATGGACAAGATGAGTAGACGGCCTCATGTGGTATTTCCATTTGACCCAATGATAATTGATTGGTTAGTAACCAAAAAAGATGATGGCACACCTAGCTGAGCACACATGTTACAGTACACAAGGACCCAGGTTTGAGCCCCTGCTCCCCACCTGCAGGGGGAAAGCTTTTCGAGTGGTGAAGCAGTGCTGCTGGTATGTCTCTGTCTCTCTTCCTCTCTAGCTGACCTTGGATTCTCAATTTCTAACTGTTTGTATCCAATAAATAAATAAAGATAAATTTTTTAAAAAGATGATGTATGAAATACGCTGCTGATTTGCAGTTAGTAAAGAGTTGGTTGTTCAAAGTTGCTATTTACAGCATTATCACAATTTTAATCTTTATAACCACTACCTTTACTCAATTTTTCATGTTTTGTTGACTATAAAGGAAGAACCTATGGCTGACAAAAGTCCTCACTTGGCTAGCATGCTGCTTTACCATGTGCAAGACTTGGGTTTGAGCCTGCCCCTACTGTATTTCACTGCCTCTCTGCCTCTCTGTCACAGGAAGGAGAAGAAGGAAGGAAGGAAGGAAGGAAGGAAGGAAAGAAGGGAGGAAGGGAGAGAGGAAGGGAGGGAGGGAGGGAGGGAGGGAGAGAGGGAGGAAGGGACAGAGGAAGGGAGGATGGGGAGAGAGGGGAGAAAGAAGTAAAGAAAAATCTGGCCAGAAGATGGCAGAATGAGAAGCTGCTAGTGGCTTGAGCTCCGACCACATCTACTGGAAACAGTAGGATTTTTTGCCTTTAGTAGGCCAGTCAATAAGGGGTCCTAGCGGTAACACCAAGGAGGTGACTATAACTCAATTTGGGGTAGAAAATACAGTAAAAAGAAATGGAAAAAATTTTTTCTTTTAAATTATTATTCCTGAAGCGTATCCCCCTCCCCCCCATAACCAGTCCCTGGGGACCAGAGATCTGCTCTTAGCAGGCTTCCCTGCTCAGCTTCTTTCTTTACCAAGATTCCTGTCCCCCCAGGGGGTACCATTGATTCCAATTCTATTCCCTTCTGAAACCTTTGGCCTTTTTTTCTTTCTAAGTAGCCAATCAGCTGCCTCTGCTCAGGGGGCCTGAGGCAATCTGAAGCCATCCAAGCTGAAGACAGAACAGGGTTTTTTACTCTGTTCTATTTTATTATCAATACAAGATAAATGCGTACCCCTTTCCCCCTATCCTTCAGGTTGACCAGAATGAACTCTTAGTGTATTTTCCATTGCTAGGGAACTGGGTGTCTTATTCACTGCTAAAATAACTTACTTCACTTTTCCTACCGCCCCTACCCATTCTCTCCCCCCCGCATAGCTAATTAAATAATAATAAATAAATAAATAAAAAACTCTTTCATTTCACTGCTCTTTTATTCCCGTTCTTTTTCTTATCTTTTTATTTTTTCTCTCTCTTCCTTTTTTCTTATTTTTCTCATTCTTGTCATCCTTTCTTCCTTCCTCCTTGAGCTTTCTGAATTCACTGATAAACCTTTGGGAACTATTTTGGGGAAGAAATATGACTCAGAGTGGACTCTCTCTGTGTGTATCTCTGCTCTACTTCCCTTTCTCCTTTACCTACCCCTAGAATATACAGTAGATAGTAGATTTGCATAACTTCTATTCCTAATATTCTTGTCTAGTCCTGAGGTGTTTTTTTTCTTTCTTAACAATCAGCTGCCTCTGCTCAGTAGGCTTGAGGCAATCTGGGACAGGTTTTTTACCCTGCTCTATTTTATTATTAATATTATATAAATGTGTATATCTTCCCCCCTCCTTTAGGTTGACCAGAATTAACTCTTAGGGTATCTTTCATTGATAGGGGACTGGCATCTTGTCCATTGCAAGAGGAACTTGTTTCATTACTCCTACCTCTTCTACAGACTCTCCCCTTCTCCCTCCTCCTAGCTAATTAAAAAAATAAAATAAAATAAAAAATAAATTAGTCAATTAAAAAACTCTCCTTTCACTGCTCTTTTATTACAGATTTTTCTTATCTTTTTTCTGTTATCTCTCTTGTTTCTCTTTTTTTTAATCTTTTCTTCCATTTCTTCCTTCCTTCTACTTTGTCTTTCTGAATTCACTGATATTCATTTGTGAATTATTTTGGGGGAAAAATCTGACTCAGAGTGGACTCTCTATGTGTATATCCCTGTTCTACTTTCCTTTCTCCTCTTGCTACTCCTAAAATATACAGTGGATAGTAGATTTGCATAATTGTCTATTCTTGTCATAATTGTCTTCTTTCCTTTCTCTTTTCTTCACTTGGACTTGGTTGCTATTTTTTCATGGACTGGTGACATTGTTTGGCTAACTAGTAGTGATTAAACTGCTTCAATCCTTGCTTCAGTTGCTATTGTAATTCCTGAGGTTGGTGATTGCATTTGTCATAAAGGTATTTAGTACAGTGTTGATTATACTCAAAACACAACAACTGAGGAACAACAGAACATAAAAATAAGAAACACATAAATCAAAAAAATGGGTAGATGAAAAACAAATAAAACTGCTACTCCAATGAATGAAGACAAGAGCCCAGAAGAAACTACAAATCAGCCAGAAGTAACCATAGATAAGAAAAGTATGCAAGCAATAATAAACTTATTAATCACAGAAATGAAAACAACATTGGAGGAAAGGAATGGCAGTATTAGGGAAACAACAGTTGAGACCCCCAAGGAAAATACTGATTATCTCGAGGCAATTAGAGAACTGAAAGCTGAAATAGCTGAACTGAGGAAAGAAGCTGAGGGAACGGAAAGCATACTAACAGAAGCAGAAAACACAATTAGTCAGAGAGAGGATGAGTAAGAGAAAACTAAGAAAGAGGTGAAAGAGCTCAAAAAGAGATTGACAAACACTGAAAACAACAACAGAGACATGTGGGATGATCTTAAAAGAAGTAACATTCGTATAATTGACCTGCCAGAGGAACAAAGAGAGGAAGGGGAAGTAAATATTCTAGAGAAAATTATAGAAGAAAAGTTCCCAGACCTGAATAACAGAAAGGACATTAAGATTCAAGAGGCCCAGAGAGTTCCAAAAAGAATCAACCCAGACCTGAAGACACCAAGACACATCATAATCACAATGAGAAGAAGTAAGGATAAAGAAAGGATCCTAAAGGCTAAAGGAGAAAAACAAAAAAAGTCACATACAGGGGAAAACCCATAAGACTATCAGCATCCTTCTCCACTCAAACTGTAAAAGCCAGAAATGAATGGCAGATATCTATCAAGCCCTGAATGAAAAAGGGTTTCAACCAAGGATAATATATCCTGCTAGACTGTCATTCAAACTAGATGGAGGGATCAAAACCTTCTTAGACAAACAACAGTTAAAGGAGGCAACCATTACCAAACCGGCCCTAAAAGAGGTTCTAAAAAGCATCTTATAAAAAATATCACTATAATATTTGCAATATATCAGAGCAAACAAAAAATTGTTGAACAATGGCACAACAATACATTAAATCCATAATATCAATAAAGGTCAATGGCTTAAACTCACCCATCAAAAGGCACAGAGTAGGGGGATGGATCAGAAAACATAACCCAACCATATGCTGCTTGCAGGAATACCATCTGACACAACAAGATAAACACAGACTTAAAGTGAAAGGATGGAAAACTATCATACAGGCTAACAGACAACAAAAAAAGGCAGGAACAGCCATTCTCATCTCAGACACAATAGCTTTTAAATTAAATAAAGTAATAAAAGATAGGCAAGGACATTACATAATTATTAGAGGATCAATCAGCCAAGAACTTAACAATTATTAACATCTATGCACCCAATGAGGGACCATCTAAATACATCAAGCAACTACTGAAAGAGTTTCAGAAATACATCAATAGTAATAAAATAATAGTGGGAGACTTTAATACCCCACTCTCACACTTAGACAGATCAACAAAGCAGAGAATCAACAAAGATACAAGAGAATTAAATGAAGAGACTGAGAGACTAGACCTCTTGGACATTTTTAGAGTGCTTCACCCCAAAAAACTGGAATATACCTTCTTTTCAAATCCACATAACACATACTCAAGGATAGACCACATGTTAGGCCACAAAGACAGCATCAATAAATTCAAGAGCATTGAAATCACCCCAAGTATCTTCTCAGACCACAGTGGAGTAAAACTAACATTTAACAACAAACATAAAATTATTAAAAGACACAGAATTTGGAAACTAAACAACATGCTCCTTAAGAACCACTGGGTCAGAGATTCACTCAAGCAGGAAATTCAAATGTTCCTGGAAACAAATGAAAATGAAGACACAACCTATCAAAATATTTGGGACACAACTAAAGCAGTATTGAGAGGAAAACTTATCGCCATACAATCACATATTAAACAACAAGAAAAAGCTCAAATGAATTACCTTACTGCACACCTCAAGGACTTAGACAAAGAGGAACAAAGGAACCCTAAAGCAACCAGAAGGACAGAAATCACTAAAATTAGAGCAGAAATAAACAACATAAAAAATAAGAGAACCATACAAAAGATCAATGAAGACAAATGTTGGTTCTTTGAAAGATTAAACAAAATTGACAAACCCCTAGCCAGACTCACCAAACAAAAAAGAGAGAAGACTCAAATTAATAGAATTGTAAACAATGGAGGAGATATCACAACTGACACCACAGAAATCCAGAGAATCATACGAAACTTCTATGAAGAACTAAACGCCACCAAGCTAGAGAATCTGGAAGAAATGGAACAATTTCTAGGAGCATATGTCCTTCCAAAAATGAACCAAGAAGAACTACAAAATCTAAATGCACCAATTACAAAGAAATTGAAACCATTATAAAGAATCTCCCCAACAACAAAATCCTGGACAAGATGGCTTCACAAATGAATTCTACAAAACTTTCAGGAAACAGTTAATACCCATACTTCTTAAGCTTTTCCATAAGATTGAAGAAACAGGAATACTCCCTTCCACCTTCTATGAAGCCAACATCACCCTGATACCAAAAACTGATAGGGACAGAACAAAAAAGGAAAACTACAGACCAATATCTCTGATGAACATAGATGCCAAAATATTAAACAAGATCTTGGCCAACCGGATACAGCAGCACATCAAAAAGATTGTTCATGACGACCAAATGGGATTCATCCCAGGAATGCAAGGTTTGTTCAACATCCATAAGTCAATCAATGTCATTTACCACATCAATAAAAGCAAAGCCGAAGACCACATGATTATCTCAGTAGATGCATAGAAAGCCTTTGACAAAATCCAACACCCATTCATGCTCAAAACTCTACAAAAAAATAGGAATAGATGGGAAATTCCTCAAGATAATGGAATCTATATATAGCAAAGCTACAGCCAACATCATATTCAATGGACAGAAGCCGAAAGCATTCCCCCTCAGATCGGGGACTAGACAGGGCTGTCCACTGTCACCGTTACTCTTCAACATAGTATTGGAAGTTCTTACATAGCAATCAGGCAAGAGAAAGAAATCAAAGGAATACAGATTGGAAGGGAAGAAGTCAAGCTCTCACTATTTGCAAATATATGATAGTATACATAGAAAAACCTAAAGAATCCAGCAGAAAACTACTGGAATTTATTAGGCAGCATATCAAGGTGTCAGGCTACAAAATCAATGTACAAAAATCAGTGGCATTTATTTTATGCAAACACTAAATCTGAAGAAGAAGACATCCAGAAATCACTCCCATTTACTGTTTCAGCAAAATCAATCAAATAACTAGGGATAAAGTTGACCAAAGAAGTGAAAGACTTGTATGCTGAAAACTATGAGTTGCTACTCAAAGAAATAGAAACTGATACCAAGAAATGGAAAGATATCCCATGCTCATGGATTGGAAGAATAAATATCATCAAAATGAATATTCTCCCCAGAGACATATACAAATTTAATGCAATACCCATCAAAGTTCCACCAAGCTTCTTTAAGAGAATAGAACAAACACTACAATCATTTATCTGGAACCTGAAAACACCTAAAATTTCCAAAACCATCTTGAGGAAAAGAAACAGAAATGGAGGCATCACACTCCCAGATCTCAAACTGTATTATAAAGCTATCATCATCAAAACAGCATGGTACTGGAACAAAAATAGGCACACAGACCAGTGGAACAGAATTGAAAGCCCAGAAATAAATCCCCATACCTATGGACATCTAATCTTTGATAAGGCGGCCCAAAGGTTTAAATGGAAAAAGGAGGCTCTCTTCAATCAATGGTGCTGGGAAAACTGGGTTGTAACACGCAGAAGAATGAAACTGAACCACTTTATCTCACCAGAAACAAAAATCAACTCCAAATGGATCAAAGACCTAGATGTCAGACCAGAAACAATCAAATACTTAGAGGAAAATATTGGTAAAACACTTTCCCACCTACACCTCAAGGACATCTTTGATGAATCAAACCCAATTGCAAGGAAGACTAAAGCAGAAACAAACCAATGGGACTACATCAAATTGAAAAGCTTCTGCACATCCAAAGAAACTATTAAATAAACAAAGAGATACCTCACAGAATGGGAGAAGATCTCCACATGCCATACATCAGTCAAGAAACTAATCACCAAAATATATAAAGAGCTCAGCAAGCTTAGCACCAAAAAAGCAAAATGACTCCATTCAAAAATGGGCAGAGGATATCAACAAAACAGTCACCTCTGAGGAGATCCAAAAGGCGAACAAACATATGAAAAACTGCTCTAGGTCACTGATTGTCAGAGAAATGCAAATTAAGACAACATTGAGATACCACCTCACTCCTGTGAGAATGGCATAAATCAAAAAGGACAGCACCAACAAATGCTGGAGAAGCTGTGGGGTCAGAGGAACCCTTTTACATTGCTGGTGGGAATGTAAATTGGTCCAGCCTCTGTGGAGAGCAGTCTGGATAACTCTCACAAGGCTAGACATGGACCTTCCATATGATCCTGTAATTCCTCTACTGGGGTTATACCCCAAGGACTCCACAACACCCAACCAAAAAGAGGTGTGTACTCCTATGTTCATAGCAGCACAATTCATAATAGCTAAAACCTGGAAGCAACCCAGGTGCCCAACAACAGATGAGTGGTTGAGAAAGCTGTGGTATATATACACAAAGCAATACTATACAGCTATCAAGAACAATGAACCCACCTTCTCTGACCCATCGTGGATGGAGCTAGAAGGAATTATGTTAAGTGAGCTAAGTCAGAAAGATAAAGATGAGTATGGGATGATCCTACTCATCAACAGAAGTTGAGAAAGAAGATCTGAAAGGGAAACTAAAAGCAGGATCTGATGAAATTGAAAGTAGGGCACCAAAGTAAAAACCCTGTGGTGAGGGGTAGACATGCAGTCCTGGGCCTTTGGGGGGTGGGGGTGGGTGGATTGGATGGGACATAGTCTTTTGGTGGTGGGAATGGTGTTTATGTACACTACTAGTAAAGTGTAGTCATATAAATCACTAGTTAATTAGTATGAGGGGGAAAATTAATTGTATGTCTCGAAGTTTTTAAAACACAGACTGAGTCTTTTTAATATTTAGGTTGTGTATTTGATATGCAGACTCTCTCAAAAGAAGAGAACCAATGGTTGCTCAGAAGCAACCAATGGCACAGCTACTAACAAGATACTGGGTACTATATAGCAAACTCTAACATAAGGACTTTTCAAAGTTAACCCAATTACCAAATAATGTGATGATAACATTAACTATCCATTGTCTTTTTGAACCCTATGACTGCAGGAACCTCACATCTCCACTATAGAGCCTATATTTCTTCCCCAGTCCTAGAACCTTAGGATAGGGCCCACTTTCCCGCATGCCTCTCCCAATCCATATCAAATAATATTGCATCTGCCAATCACAACCTAACCAATGCAATGACTGCCACCTCAACATGCTTCACTTCAGACTGTGTCCAGAGACTTCAGGTGTGGAATAACAACCCTTCAGCTTCATTACTCAGGTGAGAACTTTCCTTTCATAGTATTCTCTAATTCCATCCCAGGTGGTTCCCTTTCTAACAAAGTCCCAAAACCTAGATATAGATCAGGTTCTGTGAGAGAGAGCATATGTTCACACTTATCCATAAACCAGTGCAAAATATATACCTGAAAGCAGAAGTACACTAGAGTTTTCAGTGAGTACCCCCCTAATACTTCCTCTCCACTAGTCCAACTTTTGGGTCCATGACTGCTCAACAATTTGTCTGGTTTTGTATGATAACTCTCTTTTTAGCCACGAGGTTCCAGATGCCATCAGGATGCCGGGAAGACTTCCATGGACTGAAGACCCCACCAATGTGCCCTAGAGCTCCGCTTCCCCAGAGACACATCCTACTAGGGAAAGAGAGAGGCAGACTGGGAGTATGGACCAACCAGTCAATGTCCATGTTCAGCGGGGAAGCAATTACAGAAGCCAGACCTTCTACCTTCTGCAACCCACAAGGACCCTGGGTCCATGCTCCCAGAAGGATAGAAAATGGGAAAGCTATCAGGGGAGGGGGTGGGATATGGAGATTGGTTGGTGGGAATTGTGTGGAGTTGTACCCCTCCTACCCTATGGATTTGTTAATTTACCCTTTCTTAAATAAAAATAAATTTAAAAAAATAAAGAAAGAAAGAAAAATCTGTACAACTACCAAGTGTCTATCAATGAAGAGATGTATAGAAAATATAAGGTATGCGTCTGTGTGTAATCAAAGAAGGAGAAAGAGTGATAAAGTAAGATAGTAGAATATTATCTAGCCATAAGAGAAAATGAATCTATCATCTATAGTGACATAGATGAGCTTTTTGGATGTTATGACCAATGATGTAAGTCAGACAGGGAGAAACAGATAATATATGTAGAAGATAATATATGTAGAAGCTGAAAAACCAAATTTACAGAAACAGGGAGTAGAGTGATAGTCATCAGAGGCTGGGGGGAGAAGGAAATTGAGGAGATATTGGTCAAACTTTTTTTTTGAAGAATTATACAAAGGTATCTGACCTGGGAGATAGAACAATGGTTATGCAAGACTTTTATGCCAGAGGATTCAAGATCCTATGCTCAATCTTTAGCACCTGCCATAAGCCAGAGCTGAACAGTGCTCTGGATGAAAAAAAAATGGGGAAGACTTACTACCAAGCTTTTTATTGCAGCCTGAGAGTAGCATCGTGGATGGAACTTAGTATTTTAAAAGCAAAAGGTTTTAAGTTAGATCCCTAGCATTGCATGTGCCAGAGCAATATTCTGGCTCTCTCTCCTCCCCATAATTAATAAATAAATATTTTATAAGTAAAGGCATTTGAATAACTGCCACTTTGCTTACTGTTCTGAATAATAACAACTGTTCAATTGCCACTTATTCCCCATTCCCATCTGCAGCCATTCTGCCCAAATGAATTTGAAGTTATCTCTATGAGACATGACCCTTGAAATAATGTAAGAATAATGTAATGGGGTAAGAGTGTGGGAATGAATGTCCAAGGAGGGCCCAGCCCACCCATTCTCTTCCATATGAGGAGAGAATGGCCATTAAATGGACAAAATGGACAAGCTTGAACAGACAGCTAAGGAAACCTCATGTGTCGCTTCCATTCCACATAATGATGACTGATAGGTTGAGAACCCAAACACAGAGGCCCATCTTTATTTGCACAGCTGGGCAACACTCCAGTCACCATGACTTTTGAAGGAGAATCAGGCAGCGCTTATTTAAAATCTTGGCACGCTGGAGATTCGAGAAGGTCATTCTGGCTTTATGGAATATCTGGGCCAGCCTGCTGCTCTTCACAGTTCTCCCAGCTCACTTGTTAATCCAACAATGATGATACAAAACTTCCAGTGCCTTAGCCCTCTCTGGTGGCAATGACTGTGTTGATGCCTTTAAAATATTTTTGCTGTTTTGCCTCATTAGGGCTGGTTCCCTCAAGATAGAAGGTAGTTATGCATAAAATGAAACACACTCTGGCTTTTGCTAGATTATAGGAGGTAGCAAAACCCGGCTGCAAGGGGGTAGGAATGTCCCCCCAGACAGTCATTTCCAGGGAACAGTGTCAAAGGTTCACTGGCTGAGGACTGTCTCCATAGCTACCAGACTTCCAAACAAGAAATTCTGGGCCTCTGTCAGGACCTCCACCACTGATTGGGGCGGACACTCTAGCCCCAACTGTCCCTGCTCCTTCCTCCCCAGGGTCACTGAGGTCAATCAGTCAATGGCTTTCTCTGTGAGCTCCTGAGTCTGCTCTGTTCCCCTAAATGCTAATGTTTCATTTTACTGGATGATTTGGCTGATTCAGGGTGAAACTATGTCAGGGCTGCACCCTTCCCCAACCCCACCATGTCACTGCAGTTGAAAAATGCAACTCTACCTCCACCCTCTAACAATCTGAGGCTGTAAACAGTGATTTAATGGATGACCATCAGAGAAAATTTGCTTACCAATGCCACAAGGTCTGAAACCCTCTACGCGATGCACTGTGATGTCATTGTTTACAGAGGTACAGATGCTCAGAACCTGCCAGTTGATGGCAAAGGCCACTTTGCACAGTGGAAAACAGCAGCATATCACTTCCAAAGTGCTTTTAAAAAACAAAGCAGGACAAGGAAAGTAGAAACCTTTGTGAAGGAGTTCCTGCCTCTGGCAGGGAAGGCACGGTATCCTAACATCTTGGATTTGGACAGGAAGAAAAGGAAAATCACTGTGGAATCCAATGGCCTACCCAGTCCAGCAGCTACTATTACCTCCTTGGATTTTTCCAAGTGGTTCTACTCAGGACTTCTAAATCATAAGGGCTATATTCTATACCCAGGCCCTGAAATACTTTGCATTGACTAATTTGCCTTCAAAGGGATGCTTCAAAGGTTCTTATAAACAATGACTAAAACTAAATTATGGTGTAATATTAGTTGATGAAGACAAGACTTCAATTGGAGTAATTTTCATCAGCTGGACACAGACAGTGGTAAACACAATACCCCATGACTAAATGCAGGCAAACTGATGGGAAGGGCTTCAATCTGATGTGGCAGGAACAACAGGGCAATTTAAAAAAAAAAATTAATGGAAAGGAGATTTTATTTTTTTTCCCTCCATGACCACAAGAGTAGAGGAAAAACTAGGAAAAGTGGAACTCACTCAAGGTTTTCAAACGTCAATAGGGTTGGAAAACTTTTTACAAAAATGACCTCTTACCCAGAGGAAAGCGAGGACTACTCAGCTCCCACATATAAGGCTCTTTTATTTGCCCCTAAAATAAAGCCAAATGCATTGCTTGAAGCCATCCGAGTTCCTGAGACCTTTAGTGAGAAAAGCTAGTCAGTAAACTAAAATGTTATACTTGTAGAATATGTTGTTGTAGGGCTCCAAGGGGGTGGTAGAAACTATACTTGGAGCTCTTCATGATTTAGATGAGGAAATTGGCAAGCACTCAAAAGACAGCTTCAGGGAGAAGTGGGTAATTCAAGATGGTGACAAGCCAAGGGGAGATGGACAGAAAGTAATGCCTTTAAGTTATCTCTCACAATGTGAAGTCCCCACAGAGCGCAGATCTGCCCTCACCCAATTTGATAGTAGGGTTCCTGGCCCAAGCTCACTACTGTCATCTCTTTATGCTGTTGAGGGCTGAAAAGAAGACAGGCTTAAAATCAGTTTAGAGTTGCTCATCAGCCTTCTGCCCAATAGCAGGCCTTGCTCATGATACCTGTTATAAAAATAGTTGAGTGGTCATTTTCTGGCTCTGCACACACCCTAGCTGAGAAGTTCTATCTATAGAGAAGACAAAGGCCAGGGCATATAGAAATTTAAAAAGAAGGAGTCAGGTGGTAGTGCAGCGGGTTAAGTGCACGTGGCACAAAGCACAAGGACCGCGGAAGGATCCCAGTTCAAGCCTCTGGCTCCCCACTTTAGGGGAAGTCATTTCACAAGCGGTAAAGCAGGTCTTCAGGTGTCTGTCTTTCTCTCCCCCTCTCTGCCTTCCCCTCCTCTCTTCATTTCTCTCTGTCCTATCCAAGGACGACAATTAAAAAAAAAAGGGCAACAAAAGGGAAAATAAATAAAAATTAAAAATTAAAAAAAATAAAAATTAAAAAAAAAAGAAATTAAAAAAGAAAGGCTGGGTGGTGGTGCACCTGGTAGAGTGCACACATTATCATGTATGAGGGCTTGGATTTAAAATCCCACTCCCCCACCTCAGGGAGTGGTGGGATAGTGTTACTTCAGGAGTGGTAAAGCAATGCTGTATCTCTCTCTCTCTCTCTCTCTCTCTCTCTCTCTCTCTCTCCTCTGTCACAGGGTTATTCCTGGGGCTCGGGTACTAGTGGCCATGTTTTTTTCTATTTTCTTTTTGATAGGACAGAGAGGTGAGAGGAAAGGGGAGATAGAGGGAGAGCGAAAAAGAGATACCTGCAGTACTAGTTCATCACTCATGAAGCTCCCTGACTGCAGGTGGGGACTGGGGGCTTGAACCTGAGTCCTTGCAAACAGTAATGTTTCATTCTCTTGCTGTCTATGCTTCACACTCTATCCTAGAATGGTGGGAGTTGTGCAGGCACTGCATCCCAGAGGTAACTCTGGTGACAAAATATATATTATAACACAGTACATACCTAAATCTTATCTTAGCATTCACTGTCTCCTTTTAAAGTGCTGAACTCTCTCAGAAGTGTCCTTATTTCTAACTAGCTCAGGAGACGTGATTCAGAGAACACAAGGAGGACAGAGGGAGACCTACCTTTGTTGGCACAGGCCATCCACTTGAGGTTGTCTGCAAATGCGGCCTCCCGCCCAATGAGGTAGGTGAAGATGCGCACCTGAGGGGGAGAGGGACACACAGGTCAGTGGTATTCACACAGCCCACATATGTCACCTCTGTACTGCTCCACACCTCCCACATGTGGGAGCATCTTCAGACATGTGAAGTGCATCCAGCTGGAAGTAAATTCCCAGCCAGGGCCTTTGATCACATCTACCACATGGTGGTGATGGTTTGGGGGACAGTTCCCCGCTGAGGAGAAAAACTTAAATGGGAAACTGGTGGCACCAAGGCCTGGGGTGACTTCATACGCATGGATAAGTGCAGCCAGGTCTGTGCCAAACCCAAGGCCATCTCCTTCCTCCCTACAGGAAATGCAGGGTGGGCTTTTCACAGGAGTACAAACACCACTTAAATAGCCTCAGTGTTACTCCTGATGATGAGGACAGGCTGCAGATCCGCTCCTACCATCTGTGGTGTCTGGCAGGATTTTAGGAGGCAATTAACTGGGACAAGAGGCACAGCGTGAGGCCAGAAGACCAATGGGGACTCTCTGTGGCTGGCCTCAGCTGCTGGCTCCTACAGCAGTAAGCACACATGGGAAACCCTGGTGCTCTCATTTTCTATGGCTTTTTTCCCACTTGCCCACACAAGGTCAGAAGTCTTTGAAGTGAAACATGGGCTACTATCCAAAGTTGTACTTGGGAAGAAAGATAAGGAAATAAAAGGATTAAGGTCCATTAATTCAAACAGAAGGTAGTATGTGAATCAGCAGGACACAGTCCAACTAAAACTCAGCTGGCCAGTCTAGTATAGCCTTTGGCCATCTCTCTGTGGAGTGAAAGGAAGATAATGTCATTAGACGAATGACGCCCAACATGCAACACCAAAGGCTTAACCGACTGATGTCCCCCTCACCTCACCTAGACTGGGTCAAGGCCCCCAGCTGCTTCCCCAGACCCTTTGTTACAATAGAGTTAAATATTGGGCTGTTGGAAAAGTCATGGCACATTTGTGTGTGTGTGTTTTTCTATGCAAGATTGTGTCATGACTTTTCCAACAACCAAATATTATCCTGTATCTACTGGTGATTTCCACTTCATATCTACTGGAGAATGAAGGCAAGGAAGTGTTTCCAGAAGGAGGAAATGGCATGTTCTTTTGCTTTTCGATAAGGAGTTCTGGATTCTCATGGGGGAGTTAGCGGGGTATTCAGTTTTATAAGGCCAAAAGTGCTCACCATAGCTTCCCTCATTCACTTTTCCTGCCAGCTCAGTGTTGGCCTCTAGCTGACAATGACTAAGCTAAGGGGAAATGGGAACCCAGTTAAGTGAAATGATTTTCTTTGATTTATCCAAATTTGTTCAAGTAAGAAAGGTTTATAAAACCTGAGGATGAGGGCAGGGGAGACAGTATAATGGTTACATGAATGACTTTTAAGCCTGAGGCTCTGAGCTCTTAGGTTCAATCCCCAGAACCACCATAATCCAGAGAGAGCAGTTTTCTGATGAAAAAAAAATCCACAGCCCATTAATAGCACTGGGGTCTCCTCATCTTCCCAGAGATGCTCATTCTGTCAATCCAGAAAACTGAAACCAGCTCCAGTGTCTGGAGCCAGCCTCCACCTTGAGACCAGATTGATTTTTTCCCCATAAATCATTGCCATTAGCTTCAAGTTTAAGCCGTTTAAAAAGAAAATGTTAGCCTGATGAACACTGATATCCCACTGGCTCCTAACCAAGCTGAAAACATAAAAGACAACTTTCACATGAAGCTAAAAGCTGGGGAGACAGCATAATTTTGGTTATGCAAATAACTTCCATGCCTGAGGCTCCAAAGTTCTGGGTTCAGTCCACCACATCACCATAAGCCTTAGCTAAGGAATGCTCTGGTTAAAAAGGAGGATATAAGAAAGAGGAGGAGGAGAGAAGTAGAAGGAAGAGGAGGAGGAGAGAAAGAAGAGGAAGAGGAAAAATAATTGAAGTAATGAAGGCCAGGGAAATAGCTCAACTATTGACAGTAGGAGATCAGACTTAAATGTCTTAAGTTTCTCAGTTACTGCATATATGAGTGGTGCTCTGGCTTCTTTCTCCATATATTTCATGTGAAACTCTCTCACTCATATGTCATACATGAAAAGAAATATTCAGGGTTTGAGTGGCAGTGTACCTAGTTGAGCACACATGAGCAAGGATCCAAGGTCAAGCCCCTAGTCCTCACTTGCAGAAGAAAACTTCTGCAAGTAGTGAAGAAGGGCTGCAGGTGTCTTTCTTTCTCCCTCTTTAGTTCCCCTTCCATCTCTTTTTCTGTCTCTGTCCAATAAGTTGACTGGTCCTGGGCAAAGCTGAATGGTCCCCAGAGGAGGGCAAAATAATGACAGGGCACAGAAGGATCAAAATGATCATCTGATACTTTATTCTTAGCAGAGCTCAGCTTATATAGTGAAGCAACAACAATGATTTTAGTTCTCAGCTTAGACAGTAAAACATGTTAACACAGTGTCCAAAGTTAAACTCAGTGAAGTAGAGAAGACACAACAAGAACTTTCGTTGACTTTCCCTTCTCCCAGCTGCAACCTGTACTCAAGGTCAAAATAACCTTGCCTATCTGCCAATGATTTCTATACAGCCGTGTGAAAGGTCAGAGCAAGGTGTTCTTGGACCTTGTCCATCAGAACCATACAGATGCTCATGGAAGTAACCATACAGTATTCCCTGGACCCTAACTACCAGGACTGTACAGGCTTCCTTTTTTTAAATATTTATTTATTTATTCCCTTTTGTTGCCCTTGTTGGTTTATTGTTGTAGTTATTATTGTTGTCATTGTTGGATAGGACAGAAAGAAATGGAGAGAGGAGGGGAAGACAGAGAGGGGGAGAGAAAGAGAGACACCTGCAGTCCTGCTTCACTGGCTGTGAAGCGACTCCCCTGTAGGTAGGGAGCCAGGGGCTCAAACTGCAATCCTTACACCAGTCCTCCCTCTTTGCACTGTGTGCACTTAACCTGCTGTGCCACTGCTGGACTCCCCAGGCTTCCTTTTAAGACAATCATATGACATTGCTCAGGCCAATGTCCCCGACAATAAATAATAGTAATAAAGAAAACAAATGGACTAATAAAAGAAGTGGTACAATTAATTTGTGTAAAGAAGAAGAGACCTCACACAAAATGTACCCTTTGCTTTTGCATAAAGGTGTCTGTATGTGCTGAACCTCCTCTATTGCCCAGATGAATAGCAGATCTGGGACAAACAGTCCCCTCTAAGGTGCAGTGAAAAGACTAGAACAGTGCTGTGAGCTTCTGGCAAACTCCTTTCATTTCTGATTTTGAAAGATTGTCACCCATTTGGAAAATCAATAGTGCCATGACAAACTTCATAACAGACATGACTGCTCAAGAGTAACTGTGCTCTCAAAAAACACAATAATGACAGTCAGTCCTGTGTCCCTAATAACCTCTTTGCTGCCCCTACTGTTGCCATGACCTCAAGCTCCTACATTCAGCACTTTCCCCCAGTACAGGTGTGTGTGTTAGGGGATTTAGAGATATTATATTTGTTTTTGTTGGGTTGTATTTCAACTTACTGCTTATAAGCAACATCAGAATCCTGTTCAGTATTTCCATTTATATGTAGTCCTTGGATCCAGTGGACTGGCCTCCTTATTTGAGTAGAAATAGTTTGGGAGTGAGTGGCTGCATCTCTGTCTATAAAATACAACCAATCGAAGGATACTTGGGGCCTGCCCTGTATCTCACAACAATGCCCTTCAACTGGCTGCACTAGAAAAAGGAGTTGACTCCCAGCCAAATATTTGGGGGAGCAATTTCACAGTATCCATAAGATTTTATGCTTGGGATTTTTTTTTTCCAGATCCACTCATCCTCACCATGTCATTTATCTTACAGCCAAGAAAACAAGTGGAAGTAGCTATGGGGGAAGCAGGTAGCAATGATGACAGGGAGATGGTGATGAAAGTGTGGAGAACTGCAGAGTGATGTCTTTTTAAATCCCTGCAATTTCCTTTCATACAATTTCAGAAATGCACAGGCATCATACAAGTATAAGGGTTTTCACAGCATATAATAGTCAAAAACTACTAAATCACTGTTCCTAGGAGCCTATGACTTAGTAATCTTTGCTTGAACTTAATAGCTAACATGGAGGTAGACTAGAAATACTGTCTGGGGGGCCAGGTGGTGGCACAACTGCTTAAGGTACACATTATAAGTGTGTAAGGACCCAGGTTCAAGCCCCTGGTCCCCAACTGCAGGGGGAAAGCTTTGAGTGATGAAGTAAGGCTGCAGGTCTCTCTTCCTTGCTATCTTCCCCATCCTTCTTGATTTTTCTCTGTCTCTAACCAATATGTAAATAAACAAAATATTTTTTAAAATAAAAATGTCTGGGAAGATGGTGTTTGAGAAAAGGACTAGGAAGCAAGATTAGGACAGAGTTACTCGCAAACTTGAAGAAAGTATATAAATGAAATTAACTGTTTACCATATCAATCTAATCCAGGGAACACATCTATTCATATTTAGCACAGTCTCTGTCAGTCTGAGCTCACAGTCCATGGTCACAGCTGGGAACATTCTAGGTTGCACTCATGTCAGGACCAGTCTTCCTCAAGTGACAGAGTAGGATGACCCAGCCTCCCTTCAGAGACTGGGGCAGTTGCTACTATTACTAGTTCATAGCAAGGACACAGTCCTGAAGAAACCTACAAAATGGTTTATAATGCCAGTATTGACCAAAAAGGTCATTGTTAAATAAGCCAGAAAGAGGGACTGTTTTTATACTTTCTTTCTTACATGGCTGTGGGGTAGGGGGTTAATGGTCTGCAGTACAGATGTTGACACATGGGTATAATTTCTTATCTCACCATGACAGGTGTCTGCAAAACACTTTCACCCCCAACTTAGGTTATTTTCCACCATCATGTGCCAAGACCTCAAACCCCTTCTGTCGAGCTGCGCCGTGGAGAAGAGAGAGAGGAGATCCGGAGCGAAGAGGGAACACAAATCTTTATTTGCACTGGCACCTCAGAGTTGGGTGAGAGAGAAGCAGCTTGGGCCACATGGAGGTAGCAAAAATGGCCGCCTCACGCAGCAACCTTCCCTGCATCTAAACACCGAAGTGAAGGGCCAGCAAGAGAGTGGGGTGCGGAAGAAGAAGGGATTTTATGGCAATAGCTCTCATGAGAATGGGAAGGGGGAGGAGTAACCAAAGCACTCCAAATATCGTGGGGAATAGACAATGCCCTGAGGGCAGAACAGGCGCTCCGAGAATGTCCCAACTCTCACGGGAACTAGCAATAGCCTGAGGGGACAACATGGCAGATGTGACTGCATCTGCACAATTTCCCAGCACCCTTCCCTACGCCATCCCTCTTTCTCCAGAGTGCTTTGCAGTTGTGCCAAGCAAGAGAAATTTTTTTATTAAATATTTATTGATTTATATATTCCCTCTTGTTGCCCTTGTTGTTTTATTGTTGTAGTGAGAAATTTATTTTTAAGAGTGACACTTTTCACTTCACAAAAGTCTATTGTTATAATAACTAAAGATAACTTCAAGTAAAAAGTGAAGTGATAGTACTGTTATTTCCAGAATCATTCTGGAATGACACAGGGGGATTCATTGGTTTTTTTTTTTTTTGGGGGGGGGTTGTTTTTGTTTTTTTCCCTAACCAGTGTACTGCTTATCTCTGGCTTACTATGTTGTGCTGAGGATCTAACCTGGGACCTCTGACCCTCAGACATGAAAGTCTGGTGAGTTAGTTGTGCTATCTCCCCAGCTCTGGTATATGAGAATTAAATCTTGGCTTCAAATCTTCCAAGGAGGAATGTTCATTTCACTGTGTATTCACTGAGTAATAATAATAATAATAACAATAAATCTGTTCAACAGCATTAAATTTTACCTCATTTCTATCACTAACAGTTTCTATAAATTTGTAGTTTTTATTCCCAACAATCAGAATATTCTTTTTTTTTTTAAATATTCTTTTTTTAAAGGTGTTCCATCAAACAAACTTTCACCAATCTGCCTTGAGTCCAGTTACTTTGCTGAAGTGTTGAGATGTGTTAGCAGAGGTAGATAGATAAGGGAGCATGGGCATGAATGCCAAGTGCACAGCACAGAGGACCATGAAGAGGAGTAAGTGCACAGTTCAGAAAAGGGCTGACAACCTCAGCACAGTAAAGGTCCCCAGAAATCCAGGCCTCTATGCCCCACATCCATGGCACCAAGGCACTACTCACATTAACACTGAAAAATGACTGGAAGAAAAACGCCTGCCTCCATCTGTTAGTTCATTTGGACCTCTGATTTAAATCTGGATGGTCTTTCAATGTCAAATAAATTCAATTAAGCTGAATAAAACATTAGAACGTAGACATTTCAAAATTCAAAGTCATTTAATTTAATTGACTTAGTATAAAATTTCTTAGATGAAACAAAGAAAAACTCAATCCAATTTGAAAAAAAGTTTCTTACTTGGGCTTCTTACTTTCATAGTTACAGTTACAATGGCAACTTCAAGGGTAACACTTCTCTTAAACATTGAGAACAGAAGGTTTGAATTTGCAATAATAACGAATCTATTTCTCTTTTGCTATAGATATTTAAGTAGAGGAAAGGAGGTACTGCCAGGAGAGTGGTTTTTTAAAAAATATTATTTATTTAATTATTGGATAAAGAAAGAAACTGACAGGAAAGGGAAGAGAGAGAGAGGAAAAGATACCTACAGCACTGCTTCACTGCTCATGAAGCTTTCCCCTTACAGGTGGGGACTGGCAGCTTGAACCTGGGTCCTTGCACATGGTAACATGCTCATTTAACCAGGTGTGCTACCATATAGCCTCTCGGTGTGGATGTGATGTGTGCTTGAACATGGATGGCTGACCCCCCCGGGAAGTTCATCTATCAGTCTCCCCTTGGCATTCCAGCCTTGTGGCTGAGCAAGTTGTGGCAAGAGTATACAGGGGAAATCCAACCTTCCTATCAGTTTTGCTGCATCACCCACCCTTCCCCCCTTTCTGGTGGGCTTCACCTTCCTTATATTTCTATTTCCCTGTTCCTGCATCACCTTCTCATTGCCTTGCTCTCTTTTCCCTTATAAGGAGATACTGACCTCATTGACCAGCTGGCTACTTCCCCTGCACAGCTACCCCTTTATAAATTTATAACTGTGTTGGGAGTCAGCAGTAGCACAGTGGGTTGGGTGCAGGTGGCACAAAGCGCAAGGACCGGCATAAGCATCCTGGTTCGAGCCCCTGGCTCCCCACCTGCAGGGGAGTCACTTCACAAGCGGTGAAACAGGTCTGCAGGTATCTCTCTTTCTCCCTCTCTGTCTTGCCCTCCTCTCTCTATTTCTCTCTGTCCTATCCAACAACAACAACATCAATAATAATTACAACAACAATAAAACAACAAGGACAACAAAAGGGAATAAATAAATATAATAAAAAATTTTTAAAAATGTGTAACTGTGTCAATAAACTTGTTATGTTCCCCGCAACAGTACCCTAAAGAGGTCTGTGTATTGTCTGCTGCCACGATATGCAGGAAGACCCCTTTAGTGAACTCACTCCTGCCTCGTTCCCCTCGGGGAACCCCAGCATCTCAGGAGAGCAATTTTAGTAAGAAACTGCACAGCCAGGAGCCAGATTGCCAACAGCTGCAACAGAGTATGGGGGTCACTGACATCCATCTGTCACAAGTGGCTGAGTACCTACTATGTGCTAGTTCCTGGTTTTGGTTATGATAACTAACCAAAATTTCTGTCTTTGGAGAATTTCTCTTTTCATGAGTATGAAATAGATGCTAAGTGTCATATTCACAGATCCCATCTATTTATTTGTTGGCTAAAAGGCATATAAAAAAAAGCCAGCTAAAGGCAAGAGACTGGCTAATCTTCATGATGGATTTTTTGGTCAAAACCTGGTCACCTAATCATCTGGGGCCCTACTCAGGGAATCTTTGGTTTCCCACATAGATATGATGGTCCTAGACCTCTAATACATCTCTTCACTATCACTGGTGAATTCCAACAGAAACATCATCATAAGCCCTTTTGTGGACCTCTCTAGAACCATGCCCTCACTATAAAGTAGCAATAGAGGGACTGTCCCACTCTCTGAAAGGAAGCTGGGAAGACTACTCTGCTACTTGAGGAAGACGGGTCCTGACACAAGTGCAGCCTAGAATGTTCCCAGCTTTGTCCATGAACTGCAGCTCAGACTGACAGGGATTTGGAGGTTACACAGGCTCCTGTGCTAAATATGAGTATATATGGGCTCTGGGTTAGACTAATATGGCAAACAGTTAATTGCATTTATATACTTCCTTCAAGTTTGGGAGCTACTCTCTGCCCTAATCTTGCTTCCTAGTTCTACTCTCAACTCTGACACCATCTTTCCAGACAGTATCTTTAGTCTACCAGCATATTGGCTATAAAGCTCAAGCAAAAATTACTAAAGTCATGGGACCCTAGGAACATACCTAAAATAGACTTCCTCACTTCTTTCCACCCTAAGATCCCTATTCTCATCTGCTCTATTCCTACTTTTTGGTTCATGTTTACTAGACATTTTGTCATCCTTTATATCTTACTGACTTTCAGTCACCAAGTTGCTGATTCCATCCTGATTCCCTGAGCAAAGGACATCACCAATGTGTGCCAGAACCTCAACTCTCCAGAGCCCTACCTGGATAGGGAAAGAAACAAGCTGGATTGACCTGCCAATGCCCATGTCCAGTGAAGAAACAATTACAGAAGCCAGAACTCCCACCTTCTGCACCTCAAAAATAATTTTGGTCTATACTCCCAGAGGGAATAGGAGACAGAAGAGCAAAAAAGGAATGATATTTGGAAGTAGCATTAGGTGTAGGTGTGATTTAGAAAGGGAGAGAAGACAGGACCATAGGAAAAAAATAGGCAAATATATATAAATATAGATAGTTATAGAAATAAGTCAACCTGTATCTGTGACCTTGGGAGAACTACTGAAATTTTCAGTGGAGGGTATAGGGACACACAACTATGGCAGCAGGAACAGTGAGGAATTGTACATCTGTCATTTTATAATTTTGTAAATCAATATTAAATCAGTAAGAAAAAGAAAATAACAGAAAAATAAAATCCAACAAGATAAGGCAATGGAGAATTAAGGGACTTCTCTTTCAGAAAGTGCGGGGGGGGCAGAGAGTTTGCTATGGTCATATTTATTTGAACAGGAATCTATGGGAAATGGAGGTGGAAAGGGGATGTTAAGAGACATGAATATGGGGCAGGATGCTCCCAGATAGAGAGAGCTGAAGTCCTTGTGATGGAGATGCTGGGAGAATTTTGAAGGGACAGCAAGATTAAGTGGACTCAGCTAGCAGAGTCAGCAAGCTGTGAATCTGCACAGACAGTAGGTATCAGACTGTATGTGTATTTCTGGTGATTGTGAATACTGACATTTTCTGCAAGAACAGAAGCCACAGATTTTGCCTGATCTGACTCAGAGTTCTGTAAAAGAATCATTTGTTTTCAATGTGGAGTGAGATCATGGGCAGTTGCATTTATTCTTGTTGCTCAATCAACTACCCTGTGAAGAACTGACAATTCTAAATTCCAGGTGCCATCCAAATGGGTGTAGGAGTCACCAGAGATGTTGAATCACATTCTTGGCAGAGAATTCCAGAGATTCAGATTAAATAGATTCAATAACCCACATGTTTTGAACGTATCATTGGTGATCTGACACAGGTAATCCAAGGGCAACACATTAAGAAAATATAACCTAGAAGGTGAGGACTGACCAAAAGTATAGAAGACAGGAAAGTATGAAACCACTGCAGTAGTTCAGGAGGTGTCATTGTAGATAAAAGTTTTGTACTCTCAAGTGTGAGGTCTCAGGTTCAGTCCCCAGCAGTATATCTGTCAGAGTGATGTCTGGTCCTCTCTCTTCCTATCTCTTTAATTAATAAGTAAATAAAATATATTTTTAAAAAAGTAAAAGGATAGAAGGAAGAAAGGAAGCACAGAAGTCATTCCCAATAAAGATGTTTCCATAGCTTTCTTTTTTATATTTATTTATTTATTTTCCCTTTTTTGCCCTTGTTTTTTTATTTTTATAGTTATTATTGTTGTTATTGATGTCATCGTTGTTAGATAGGGCAGAGAGAAATGGAGAGAGGAGGGGAAGAGAGAGGGGGGAGAGAAAGATAGACACCCGCAGACCTGGTCACCACTTGTGAAGCAAAGCCCCTCCAGGTGGGGTGTTGGGGGCTAAAACCGAGATCCTTACACCTGTCCTTGTGCTTAGTGTGCTTAACTGGCTGCACTACTGCCCTACTCCCCTTCCATAGCTTTCTAAAGACAAAATTAGGGAGCCTACCATCCAGTGGGTAGGAAAGAATAAACTAAAAAAACAGGAACTAGATTAAGATGACCTTTGTTACAGAAGTTTGTGTCAATCTGAAAAGACAGTAACATCAGACACAAGCCAGATTTGGCAAGCAGGATCTGCCAAATTCACTGTCCTCTTTTCCTAATAAAAAGGAAAGCTGGACATGGCTATTGGTGGCTTGTAGGCTAGGTTTCTCACTCAAAGCATTATGCCTAGAATTTGCAATAAGCCCACACTTATTCCCAGATGCACTGAACAAGGCTGAGGCAAGGCACTTATAGGTCTCCAAATACACAGTCTGTACTGTTACAGAAAAAGAAGAAGGAGGAGAAGGAGGAGGAGAAGAAGAAGATACTCTTTCATTTAAAAATCAACATTCAGTAGAAATCCAGTAACCCCACCTTTAAAAGTATGCCATTTATAGGAATCAGGAGCATTAATGAAATTCACTAATGGAATCATCTAGTACCTATGTCTGTCCACATCCATGGGTTCTGAAATTTAGTTAAGTGGCAGCCTTGTAAGTAAGCTTGAAAACTCATGTCATGAATCTATATCTTCAGGCTCCCTGCCACACTCAATCATTTTTAGGGAGAACATTTATACTAAAAATAATTATTTAGTTCAGTACTGTGATTTCTGACACAAGGAAACATTTCTAAGTTTCTTATTCCTTTTTTTCACTCCTCCCCTCCTCCATTTTTTTTACCAGAGCACTGCTCAGCTCTGGTTTATAGTGGTGCTGAGGATTGAACCTGGGACTTTGGAACCTCAGGCATGAAAGTCTCTTTGCATAACCATTGTAATCTTCCCCCACCCCCACCCTGCCTCACCTCACTGGAAAACATCTCTGATTAAAATCTTCAATCGTAAAACAGAGATAAAGGTTGAAACTTATTATCCACATAAAGGATTCTCAAGTCACAACTAATATATATCTTTAGGAAGATTGTGCAAGAGTAGATGTGGGCTCAGAAAAGGTTGGTATTAGCAGAAACAGTTCTATTAAAACAAGCTCCCTAAGAAGGGAGAGTCTCTTCAACAAAAGGTGTTGGGAAAAGTGGGTTGAAACATGCAGAATATGAAACTGAACCACTACCTTTCACTACACATGAAAGTAAATTCCAAATGGATCAAGGACTTGGATGTTAGACCAGAAACCATCAAATACTTAGAGTTGGAGCACTCTTTTCCATCTAAATTTTATAGGCATTTTCAATTACATAAATCCAATTGTAAGGAAGTAAAAAACAGAAATAAATCAATGAGGCTATATAAAATTGAAAAGCTTCTGCACAGCAAAAGAAACCACCACCCACACAAAAATACACACACAGAATGGGAGAAGATCTTTATATATTATACTTCAGACAAGAAACTAATAAACAAAATATATAAAAAGCTCACCAAACTCAGCAACAAAAAAACAAATGACCCCATCCAAAAGTAAGGAGAGATTATGAACAGAATATTTATCAAAGAAGACATTCAAAAGGCTAAAAAGCATATGAAAAAATGTTTCAAGTTATTGATTGTCAGAGAAATGTAAATAAAGACAACAATGAGATACTTCACTCTTGTGATAATGTCATATATCAGAAAGGATAATAACAACAAATGCTGAAGAGGTTCTGAGGGCAAAAGAATCCACCTTCAGTATTGGTGGGAATGTAAACTGGTCCAACCCCTGTGTAGAGCATTCTGAAAAATCTCAGAAGGCTAGAAATGGACCTACCCTATGACCCAATAATCCCTCTCCTGGGATATAGCCTAGGGAATCAAACACATCCATCCAAAAATATCTATGTATACCTACATTCATAGCAGCACAATTTGTAGTAGCCAAAACCTGAAAGCAACCCAGGTGTCCAACAACAGGTGAGTGACTGAGTAAGCTGTGATATATATACACAATGGGAAACTAATCAGCTATTAAAAATGGTGAATTCACCTTCACCCTATCTTGGATGGAGCTTAAAGAATCATGTTAAGTGAGATAAGTAAGTCAGAAAGAGCAGGGTGAATATGAGATGATCTTAGTCATGGACAGAAGTTGAGAAATAACAGAAAGAGGAAGGACAAAGCAAAGCTTGGACTGGGTCTGTAGTGTGTCAAGGTAAAGGAATTTGGGGAAGCGAGGAGGCAGCACAGCTGATTTTTCAGGTCCTGGTACTTAACAGTAGAGGAGGACCTAGGCTGGGGGTGAG